>NC_141235.1:17500-250000 GCF_054856515.1 Filicampus tigris
AGCGGGAGCTGGAGTTCACTTCAGCCACAGCCTTGTCCAGGAGAGAGAGCACAAAGGCCTGGTCCCTCTCAAGAACATGGTAGCGGCTCAGGTCTGACGTCCCTTGCTTGGACACGTTAGGGCGGGCTTTGTCCCCGGCCGGGAGCTCCCTCAAGAGACGGCGGAAAGCGCACACCACTGCGTTCAGCATCCCCAGTGCATTCTTTTGAAAAGTCAGACGGTTGTATAGTAGGGGATCGGGTCTCTGGACACAGGCCGGGATGAGGGTGAGTATGAGGGAATAACCGCCATCAACGTATCCAATTGTGTGTCCACATGCATGCCGGAGGACACTTAGGCCAGCGTTGGACACCTTAGTAAGGTCCCAGTGTTTTTTAATGTAGGGATAATGATATTGGACAAGTTGGATTCGGGGAAACAATAAGTAATCCATCCACATCAGAAGCATAGTCCAACTGGGCCGGGTCCGGAACGGTGGTCGGGTGAAAGCCCATGTGGGTATCAGCCGCCAAAAACTCCCTCAAGGTGGAGTATCCTGCCATGCACTGCTGGAGGGTGTTAAGGTTGGACAGTCCCACATCCACCAAGCTGGTGGGAGTTTCCTCCACCAGCTCGTCCTCCTCTTTGTCCGACATTTTCGGCAAGGTAGGTGGCGAGGGTTAGGGTTAGGGTTAGGGTATAGGCATGACAACCACGATCAGCCACTGGCTAATCCTAATTAACCCCATTTACTCCTCGATGGTACGAGCTAGAGACTTGAAACTCGGTCCACCTGTCGACTTCCCCAGTGCGCTGCTGTGCTTAGGGTTAGGGTTGGGATTAGGCTTAATAACCACGATCAGTCCCTGGCTAATCCTAATTAACGCCGGAACTCGCCCTGTGTACTCATACTAGTACCATCATCAGGTTAGGGTTAGGAAAGAAAGCAGGAGCCCCTCTTCCACCTAGGCGGGAGGGGGGAAATACACGGCCCATCCCCCAGTAGTCTCGTCCTCTCTGATACCGGGGTGGTCGGGCATCACCTCCTCGCTGCTGATTGGGTGGACCGTAGCGTTGGCGACGCCAGCCATATCGAACCATGGTCCAACCATCGTTGTTTTCCTCATACATATTGTATTATTTTTTTAAAAAGATAATGTATGAGAAATTGTATGAAAGGTTAAATTAAAATGTGCGTGTGTGTGTGTGTTCCTAATGTGAATTGAACAATTTATGAACCCAGATATATCTTTTTTTAGATTAGTTTTTTATCTAAGTTTTTAACGTTTTTTTTTTAATGATTTTTAGGGTTGTTTTTTAGTTTAGTCTTTTAGAGATAAAAAAATAGGGAAAAGAAAAAGCAAAAAAAAATGTTTAGGGTAAATTCGAACAAGTGCCCGTCGCAACGTTTCGACCTGTTGAGGTCTTCTTCAGGCATGGGCACCAATAGAAAAGAAAAAAGAAAAAAGAAAGTCTGTTCAGCGTCTTGGCTTCTGCTAACAATTGGGAGATGTTGTCTCTGAGAGTCAGAGCAAGAATGAACTTTAGATTGCTGTGCAACTAAAATCTTTTTAAAATAGTCAGTTGTACACAGGGCTTTTGTAAACATTAACCATGGCGTATGACGTTGGACCTACAAGGTTAAGTATCAAAGACAAGAACATAGTACTGAATCTTAAATGATTGTGTCCATCTCACCTTTAATAGTCATTTCATGAATACTCCAGCACAACGTACACATAGGAAGTAGTGGTTCAGTCTAGTGTCAATCTTAAAATGTCATAAATTTGCAGTGTGGGACTCTGGAGCGCTGCCGGGAGCTGGGACTCTGGAGCGCTGCCGGGAGCTGGGACTCTGGAGCGCTGCCGGGAGCTGGGACTCTGGAGCGCTGCCGGGAGCTGGGACTCTGGAGCGCTGCCGGGAGCTGGGACTCTGGAGCGCTGCCGGGAGCTGGGACTCTGGAGCGCTGCCGGGAGCTGGGACTCTGGAGCGCTGCCGGGAGCTGGGACTCTGGAGCGCTGCCGGGAGCTGGGACTCTGGAGCGCTGCCGGGAGCTGGGACTCTGGAGCGCTGCCGGGAGCTGGGACTCTGGAGCGCTGCCGGGAGCTGGGACTCTGGAGCGCTGCCGGGAGCTGGGACTCTGGAGCGCTGCCGGGAGCTGGGACTCTGGAGCGCTGCCGGGAGCTGGGACTCTGGAGCGCTGCCGGGAGCTGGGACTCTGGAGCGCTGCCGGGAGCTGGGACTCTGGAGCGCTGCCGGGAGCTGGGACTCTGGAGCGCTGCCGGGAGCTGGGACTCTGGAGCGCTGCCGGGAGCTGGGACTCTGGAGCGCTGCCGGGAGCTGGGACTCTGGAGCGCTGCCGGGAGCTGGGACTCTGGAGCGCTGCCGGGAGCTGGGACTCTGGAGCGCTGCCGGGAGCTGGGACTCTGGAGCGCTGCCGGGAGCTGGGACTCTGGAGCGCTGCCGGGAGCTGGGACTCTGGAGCGCTGCCGGGAGCTGGGACTCTGGAGCGCTGCCGGGAGCTGGGACTCTGGAGCGCTGCCGGGAGCTGGGACTCTGGAGCGCTGCCGGGAGCTGGGACTCTGGAGCGCTGCCGGGAGCTGGGACTCTGGAGCGCTGCCGGGAGCTGGGACTCTGGAGCGCTGCCGGGAGCTGGGACTCTGGAGCGCTGCCGGGAGCTGGGACTCTGGAGCGCTGCCGGGAGCTGGGACTCTGGAGCGCTGCCGGGAGCTGGGACTCTGGAGCGCTGCCGGGAGCTGGGACTCTGGAGATACTGACACTCTTACCAAGACGTTCTGCTCGTGTTCCAAGCAGGTTAATTGTCCCAACGTTGACTCCAAAGATGAGGCAAAGCTGACCAAGCTGCTGGACAACAACAGATGCTCAAGATGGGTCTCGTCTATTGGGCAAGATATCAGAATGTCTTTGGAGAAAGGCATTTCATCATGAGCAAACGTAAGAGAAGAGTGTCAAGAGCAGCTTTGAGGATATTCATTTTAACATAACCTCAAAAACACTTTCAAGGGGCACGGCCATTTTGTTAATAACTTGAGAAAAAGGATCAAGTTGAGGTCCAAAGGACAGGAAAGGCTCGTAGAGTTGATACCGAAAAACAACCAGTAAATGAGACTGAGAAAGAGCGAGATAAAGTTGGAGGTGGGTCCTTGGAACTGGAATGACCTCCGACACTCCTAACCCACGCAGCTCTGCTTGTGTTCTAGGCACACCAATTGTTCCTAATGTTGACTCAGCCTACCCCTCCTGCCCAAAAAACAAAAAGGAACCACAATATTTTCACCCAATCTGACAAGACAATGCCATGACCAAGCACTACTGACAAGGTAAAGATGAGTTTGCAACTGAACAAACCAATTAAGACAAGATGATTCTTAATGACATGTAATAAGACAGGATCAAGGACAGAGCGTTAAGGTTTGGACTGGGGTTTTGAAGTTCAGAGTGTGCCACAATGGCGGACCGGTGAGATTTTCATCAGGATTGGTCAACGGGAAAACTATTGAGTCACTCAAGAAGGATGGTGGTGTCTAAATCCTTGTCAAGAATGGCAGTGCAGAATCCACTGTCATTGAGAGGTCGATTTTTTAAGCACGGCTGTAATGTACAGTGTGAGGATGGAAAACATACCAGAGTTCTTCAAAAATGGTTGGTGAAAAGGTGAATGAGGAGCATCAAGATTTTGGATACAAATGTGGTGGAGAACAGGCAAAATTTATCAAGGTATCTGGGATAAACAACTGAGTGCTGGAATCACTCAAGCTCATGGGACAAGACTAATGTGTTGAAAAAAGATGACAAGGAGGCTAGGCATAGAGCTGAGATTACAGTCAATCCATCCAGCAACAAGGTTGAAAGGAACCAAAACTCTAGCTTTAGGTTCAAGTTATCCATCTCGTTTTGCCATAACGCATCACTGAATGTCATAAAAGCTCTGCACTAAGAATTTTTCTTTATTTAGCAAGCATGAATTTTTTACAGAGTTGTGAAAAGCTTAAAGTAGGGGTCCAAAGACGGGCAAGATTTGCCATGTTGATGCCAGAGAAAGTAGCAAACATGGCGATCAAAAAGAACCGAGTCCTTGGAAATGGAGAGGTACTGACACTCTTAACCAAAAAGTTCTGCTCGTGTTCCAAGCAGGTTAATTGTTCCCGACGTTGACTCAGTCACTGTAATGAGGTCCACTATGAAGAGTTTGCTAGTTGGATGGCAAAGTGTTAGAGAGAAAGACGTGATAGCCAAGGGACTTAACTTTGCCATCTCAACAACTCCTCATGGCGGGCCTTATCACAGCAGAGTCAGTCATTGGGACAACTAACCGTCTGAAACGGAGGCAGAAGATCTCAGGGCAATCGTGTCAGCACCTCTCAAGTGTCCAAGTACCTCTGTGCAAGATCATACAATCCCAAAGGGTCAAAAGACCACAACATCCCAATCCTAACCCAACATGGGAAATAACACCAAGGACTAGGCAAAGCTGAATATGTTGCTGGACAACGTCAGATTGTCAAGATGGATCTCATCTATTGGGCAAGATATCACAATGTCTTTGTAGAAAGGCATTTCATCAGGATGAGCTAATGTAAGAGACGAGTGTCAAGAACAGCTTTGAGGATATATTCATCCTAATCCTGAAAAACTTTCAGGGGGCACGGCCATTTCGTTAATAACTGATCAAGTTCAGGTCCAAAAGACAGGAAAGACTAGCTGTAGGGTTAACACCCCAAAAAAAAGCCAGTGAATGAGACTGAGAAAGAGCGGGATAAAGTTTGAGGTGGGTCCTTGGAACTGTTAAGACATCGATACTCTTAACCCAAGCTGTTCTGCTTGTGTTCTACGCAAGCCAATTGTTCCTAATGTTGACTCAACTTACCCCTTCTGCCCAAAAAACAAAAAGGAACCACAATATTTTCACTCAATCAGACAAGACAATGCAGTGACCAAGCACTACTGGCAAAGGAAAGATGAATTTGCAACTGAACAGATGCAAACTGTTCGTTGGATTACAACCAATGGATATCACATGAGAACACCTGCATACGTTAGAAAAGGAAGCCAAATCCCAAAGAGAATGGGAATGAGAAGCATCAAGACGGATGCACGGTGGAGAACAGACAAATGTTGACGGTTTCTTGGACAAACAGTGCCGGAATCACTAAAGCTGATGGGACAAGCACAGGGATGTGTTATAAAAGGATGAACTAGGCATGGAGGTGAGGTTACAGCCAATCCATCCAGCAACAAGGTTTAAGGAACCAAAACATGAGGTTTAGATGCAAGTAACCCATCTCATTTTGCCATGACTCATCACCAAATGTCATGAAAGCTTTGCACGAGTGGATCTTTCTTTGCAAGCACAAACTTTGACATTAACGTGAAAAGCTTACATTTAGGGTCGAAAGACGGGGATGGTTTGTCATGATGCCAAAGAAAGTCGTAAACATGGCGATGCCAAAGAAGGGCCAGATAAAGTAGTAGCCCGAGTCCTTGGAAATGGAGAGGTACTGACACTCTTAACCAAAAAGTTCTGCTCGTGTTCCAAGCAGGTTAATTGTTCCCGACGTTGACTCAGTCACTGTAATGAGGTCCACTATGAAGAGTTTTTTTAGTTGGATGGCAAAGTGTTAGAGAGAAAGACGTGATAGCCAAGGGACTTAACTTTGCCATCTCAACAACAACTCCTCATGGCGGGCCTTATCACAGCAGAGTCAGTCATTGGGACAACTAACCGTCTGAAACAGAGGCAGAAGATCTCAGGGCAATCGTGTCAGCACCTCTCAAGTGTCCAAGTACCTCTGTGCAAGATCATACAATCCCTAAGGGTCAAAAGACCACAACATCCCAATCCTAACCCAACATGGGAAATAACACCAAGGACTAGGCAAAGCTGAATATGTTGCTGGACAACATCAGATGGTCAAGATGGATCTCATCTATTGGGCAAGGTATCACAATGTCTTTGTAGAAAGGCATTTCATCAGGATGTGCTAATGTAAGAGAAGAGTGTCAAGAACAGCTTTGAGGATATATTCATCTTAATCCTGAAAAACTTTCAGGGGGCACGGCCATTTCGTTAACGGATCAAGTTCAGGTCCAAAAGACAGGAAAGGCTAGCTGTAGGGTTAACACCCCCCAAAAAAGCCAGTGAATGAGACTGAGAAAGAGCGGGATAAAGTTTGAGGTGGGTCCTTGGAACTGTTAAGACATCGATACTCTTAACCCACGCTGTTCTGCTTGTATTCTAGGCAAGCAATTGTTCCTAATGTTGACTCAACTTACCCCTTCTGCCCAAAAAACAAAAAGGAACCACAATATTTTCACTCAATCAGACAAGACAATGCAGTGACCAAGCACTACTGGCAAAGGAAAGATGAATTTGCAACTGAACAGATGCAAACTGTTCGTTGGATTACAACCAATGGATATCACATGAGAACGCCTCTATACGTTAGAAAAGGAAGCCAAATCCCAAAGAGAATGGGAATGAGAAGCATCAAGACGGATGCACGGTGGAGAACAGACAAATGTTGACGGTTTCTTGGACAAACAGTGCCGGAATCACTAAAGCTGATGGGACAAGCACAGGGATGTGTTATAAAAGGATGAACTAGGCATGGAGGTGAGGTTACAGCCAATCCATCCAGCAACAAGGTTTAAGGAACCAAAACATGAGGTTTAGATGCAAGTAACCCATCTCATTTTGCCATGACTCATCACCAAATGTCATGAAAGCTTTGCACGAGTGGATCCTTTTTTGCAAGCACAAACTTTGACATTAACGTGAAAAGCTTACATTTAGGGTCAAAAGACGGGCATGGTTTGTCATGACGCCAAAGAAAGTCGTAAACATGGCGATGCCAAAGTAGGGCCAGATAAAGTAGTAGCCCGAGTCCTTGGAACCGGAGAGATACTGACACTCTTACCAAGAAGTTCTGCTCGTGTTCCAAGCAGGTTAATTGTTCCCGACGTTGACTCAGTCACTGTAATGAGGTCCACTATGAAGAGTTTGCTAGTTGGATGGCAAAGTGTTAGAGAGAAAGACGTGATAGCCAAGGGACTTAACTTTGCCATCTCAACAACAACTCCTCATGGCGGGCCTTATCGCAGCAGAGTCAGCCATTAGGACAACCAACCGTCTGAAGCAGAGGCAGAAGATATCAGGGCAATCATGTCAGCACCTTTCAAGTGTCCAAGTACCTCTTGTGCAAGATCATACGATCCCAAAGGGTCAAAAGACCACAACATCCCAATCCTAACTCAACATGGGACATAACACCAAAGACAAGGCAAAGCTGACCAATCTGCTGGACAAAATCAGATTCTCAAGATGGATCTCATCTATTGGGCAAGGTATCACAATGTCTTTGTAGAAAGGCATTTCATCAGGATGTGCTAATGTAAGAGAAGAGTGTCAAGAACAGCTTTGAGGATATATTCATCTTAATCCTGAAAAACTTTCAGGGGGCACGGCCATTTCGTTAACGGATCAAGTTCAGGTCCAAAAGACAGGAAAGGCTAGCTGTAGGGTTAACACCCCCCAAAAAAGCCAGTGAATGAGACTGAGAAAGAGCGGGATAAAGTTTGAGGTGGGTCCTTGGAACTGTTAAGACATCGATACTCTTAACCCACGCTGTTCTGCTTGTATTCTAGGCAAGCAATTGTTCCTAATGTTGACTCAACTTACCCCTTCTGCCCAAAAAACAAAAAGGAACCACAATATTTTCACTCAATCAGACAAGACAATGCAGTGACCAAGCACTACTGGCAAAGGAAAGATGAATTTGCAACTGAACAGATGCAAACTGTTCGTTGGATTACAACCAATGGATATCACATGAGAACGCCTCTATACGTTAGAAAAGGAAGCCAAATCCCAAAGAGAATGGGAATGAGAAGCATCAAGACGGATGCACGGTGGAGAACAGACAAATGTTGACGGTTTCTTGGACAAACAGTGCCGGAATCACTAAAGCTGATGGGACAAGCACAGGGATGTGTTATAAAAGGATGAACTAGGCATGGAGATGAGGTTACAGCCAATCCATCCAGCAACAAGGTTTAAGGAACCAAAACATGAGGTTTAGATGCAAGTAACCCATCTCATTTTGCCATGACTCATCACCAAATGTCATGAAAGCTTTGCACGAGTGGATCCTTTTTTGCAAGCACAAACTTTGACATTAACGTGAAAAGCTTACATTTAGGGTCAAAAGACGGGCATGGTTTGTCATGACGCCAAAGAAAGTCGTAAACATGGCGATGCCAAAGTAGGGCCAGATAAAGTAGTAGCCCGAGTCCTTGGAACCGGAGAGATACTGACACTCTTACCAAGAAGTTCTGCTCGTGTTCCAAGCAGGTTAATTGTTCCCGACGTTGACTCAGTCACTGTAATGAGGTCCACTATGAAGAGTTTTTTTAGTTGGATGGCAAAGTGTTAGAGAGAAAGACGTGATAGCCAAGGGACTTAACTTTGCCATCTCAACAACAACTCCTCATGGCGGGCCTTATCGCAGCAGAGTCAGCCATTAGGACAACCAACCGTCTGAAGCAGAGGCAGAAGATATCAGGGCAATCATGTCAGCACCTTTCAAGTGTCCAAGTACCTCTTGTGCAAGATCATACGATCCCAAAGGGTCAAAAGACCACAACATCCCAATCCTAACTCAACATGGGACATAACACCAAAGACAAGGCAAAGCTGACCAATCTGCTGGACAAAATCAGATTCTCAAGATGGATCTCGTCTATTGGGCAAGATATCAGAATGTCTTTGGAGAAAGGCATTTCATCAAGATGAGGTAATGTAAGAGAAGAGTGTCAAGAACAGCTTTGAGGATATATTCATTTTAACATACCCTGAAAAACACTTTCAAGTAGCACGGCCATTTCGTTAATAACTTGAGAAAAAGGATCAAGTTGAGGTCCAAAGGACAGGAAAGGCTCGTAGGGTTGACACCGAAAAACAACCAGTAAATGAGACTGAGAAAGGGGGGGATAGTTTGAGGTGGGTCCTTGGAACTGGAATGACATCCGACACTCTAAACCCACGCAGCTCTGCTTGTGTTCTAGGCACGCCAATTGTTCCTAATGTTGACACAGCCTACCCCTCCTGCCCCCCCAAAAAAATAAAATAAATAAAAATAAAATAAAAAAAAAAAACTTTTTTAACAATGCAGTGACCAATCACTCCTGACAAGGTAAAGATGAGTTTACAACTGAACAACAGATGCAAAATGTTAGTTGGATCAAAACCAGTGGATGTCACATGAGAACACCTCTAAGTTAGAAAAGGAGGAAGCCGAATCCCAACGTGATTCTTAATGACATGTAATAAGACAGGATCAAGGACAGAGTGTTAAGGTTTGGACTGGGGTTTTAAAGTTCAGAGTGTGCCACAATGGCAGACCGGTGATTTTCATCAGGATTGGTCAATGGCGGGAAAACTATTGAGTCACTCAAGAAGGATGGTGGTGTCTAAATCATGGTCAAGAATGGCAGTCCAAAATCCACTGTCATTGAAAGGTCGTTTTTTTTTAAGCAGAGCTGTTTATGTACAGTGTGATGATGGAAAACATACCAGAGTTCTTCAAATATGGTTGGTGAAAAGGTGAATAAGGGGCATCAAGATTTTGGATACAAATGTGGTGGAGAACAGGCAAAGGTTGTCAAGGTTTCTGGGATGAACAACTGAGTGCTGGAATCACCAAGGCTGAAGGGACAAGCACGGATGTGTTAAAAAAAAAAAAAGGATGACAAGGAGGCTAGGCATAGAGCTGAGATTACAGTCAATCCATCCAGCAACAAGGTTGAAAGGAACCAAAACTCTAGCTTTAGGTTCAAGTAATCCATCTCGTTTTTCCATAACTCATCACTAAATGTCATGAAAGATTTGCACTAAGAATTTTCTTTATTTAGCAAGCATGAATTTTTTTACAATAACGTGAAAAGCTTAAAGTAGGGGTCCAAAGACGGACAAGATTTGCCATGTTGATGCCAGAGAAAGTAGCAAACATGGCGATGAAAAAGAACCAGATAGTTATAGCCGAGTCCTTGGAAATGGAGATACTGACACTCTTAACCAAAAAGTTCTGCTCGTGATCCAAGCAGATTAATTGTTCCCAACGTTGACTCAGTCACCGTAATGAGGTCCACTATGAAGAGTTTTCTAGTTGGATGGCAAAGTGTTAGAGAGAGACGTGATAGCCAAGGGACTTAACTTTGCCATCTCAACAACAACTCCTCATGGCAGGCCTCATCACAGCAGAGTCAGCCATTAGGACAACTAACCGTCTGAAACAGAGGCAGAAGATCTCAGGGCAATCGTGTCAGCACCTCTCAAGTGTCCAAGTACCTCTGTGCAAGATCATACGATCCCAAAGGGTCAAAAGACCACAACATCAAAATCCTAACCCAACATGGTAAATAACACCAAAGACTAGGCAAAGCTGAATATCTTGCTGGACAACATCAGATGCTCAAGATGGATCTCATCTATTGGGCAAGATATCACAATGTCTTTGTAGACAGGCAGTTCATCAGGATGAGCTAATGTAAGAGAAGAGTGTCAAGAACTATAGAGTCACTCAAGGATGGCGGTGTCTAAATCCTTGTCAAGAATGGCAGTCCAGAATCCGCTGTCATTGAGAGGTCATTGTTTCAAGCAGAGCTATATGTACAGTGTGATGGATGGAAAACATAGCCAGAGTTCTTAAAAAATGGTTGGTGAAAAGGGGAATAAGCATCAAGACGTTGGAGGACAGGCAAATGTTGAAGGTTTCTGGGACAAACAGTGCTGGAATCACTAGAGCTGATCGGACAAGCACAGGTATGTGTTATCAAAGAATGACAAGGAGGCTAGGCATGGAGATGAGGTTACAGCCAATCCATCCAGCAACAAGGTTTAAGGAACCAAAACATGAGGTTTAGATACAAGTAACCCATCTCATTTTGCCATGACTCATCACCAAATGTCATGAAAGCTTTGCACGAGTGGATCTTTTTTTGCAAGCACAAATTTTCACATTAACGTGAAAAGCTTACATTAAGGGTCAAAAGACTGGCATGGTTTGTCATGACGCCAAAGAAAGTCGTAAACATGGCGATGCCAAAGAAGGGCCAAATAAAGTAGTAGCCCGAGTCCTTGGAACCGGAGAGATACTGACACTCTTACCAAGAAGTTCTGCTTGTGTTCCAAGCAGGTTAATTGTTCCTAACGTTGACTCAGTCACTGTAATGAGGTCCACTATGAAGAGTTTTCTAGTTGGATGGCAAAGTGTTAGAGAGAAAGACGTGATAGCCAAGGGACTTAACTTTGCCATCCCAACAACAACAACAACTCCTCATGGCGGGCCTTATCACAGCAGAGTCAGCCATTAGGACAACCAACCATCTGAAGCAGAGGCAGAAGATATCAGGGCAATCATGTCAGCACCTTTCAAGTGTCCAAGTACCTCTGTGCAAGATCATACAATCCCAAAGGGTCAAAGACTGCAACATCCCAAGCCTAACCCAACATGGGACATAAAGATGAGGCAAAGCTGACCAAGCTGCTGGACAACATCAGAAGCTCAAGATGGATCTCGTCTAGTACAGCTTTGAGGATATATTCATCTTTAAATGTCCTGAAGAACACTAATTGGGCGCAGAGATAAAGATGTGTTAGCAAGGGACTTAACTTTGCCAAAGCACAACTCCATAAGAGAGTCAGCCACCAGAGACAACCCCACCTAAAGCACGGGTAGAAGAGCTCAAAAGAAGGTCATTAGCAATTTCTTCCAGGGCCGAAGTACATCCCTTTAACGTCAGAAGAATGGTGACCCTCAACACTACAAATGTCAGGACAAAGTCAACTGCTACTGAGCGTCGACAAAGGCATAAAAGAGGCAAAAAAGTGTCATGCAGTTGATACAAGCACATTCAAATGAAAATGGGATTCCTGACATATTTCATGACATCAAATGTTGGCAACTACTTACCAGGATGTTCCCAAGAAACAAATTCAGCAAAACCAGGCTTCAAGCTACTACAATATAAACTACTCAGTTAAGACACATGCACGAATAAGTGGGTCATTGTAACGGCACTGCAGCAGTGGATGCAAATGTCACTTACCTATTGCTGATATGTCAAAGGTGATCTTGCATTTCAAATGAGCAGATTTAAATTCAACATATCCTGCAAGTAGGACAGAGTCAAGCATTTTCAAAATATCTCTTCAGTGGCAGATTTAGCCCAAACAAATTAACTGAGAAACGTGAATGCAGCATGCTTTGGCAATAATGGAATCACAGTATGAGGAAAATTATAATTTGCATAGCTAATGAGGATCACAGACAAGCAACCAATATGCTCAGAATCTGTATTGTTACAAAGTGCCGAGTGCAAATCAAGTGCGCAGCAGAAGAAATGTCACTTACCTTCTAGCCGATACTCTGAGGAACTTGGTGCTCCAAATTTGCATTGATTAAAGTCAAAGCCATCATGCACGTTTCAACAATCACATGTACACGCATGAGTAAAAATGCATTTATACAAAGAGGAAATAAGCACAGACATCCAAGTAAATTAAACATTGCAGGAAACTTTTGCACTGCATAAACTTTCCCTGGTGGCTGTGTCCTTGAAGTAAGTCACAACAACAATAAAGCTCCAACTAGGTACAAGACCAATTGAGATCTTTTACAATATACACCTAACCCAAGGCGGTAGCAAGTCAAAATTTTAAGTATGAGTATACATCACATGAATACCGCGTGCAAATGCTGAATATTTGACATTGAACTCTTTGGTACTCGAGAGCTTATGACACTCATCCGGAGCCATTCCGCCGCTGCTTCAGGCAGGTGCTTGTTCCCAATTGCTGCATTGAAGTCCGCAATGAGGAGAGTGGCATGATGATGAAGTTAAGTCCTTTGGCTAACACGTCTTTCTCTCTAACACTTCGCCATCAAACTTCAACTCCCCATAGTGGACCTCACGAGTCAGCTCTCAGGAACAACCACCTCCTTAAAGCAGGAGCAGAACAGTTGAGGTGAAGTGTCGGCAGGTCTCCAATGCCAAGAAGACCCTTCCAACCTTACAGAGAAAGGAAAGCCACGACAACCCGAAAGGCGCACCGCAGCGTCACAATTCTATCAGCATCCAAAAGACGATGCGTGGCGAGCCCCAACACCACGCGCTGCAATGCAAAGCCGAATCTACAGAAGAGCAAGTCATTGACAGTCAGGCGTATCATCGCCTGTACCCCGGGGACGCAACACTTAAGGGAGTGCAAAAGTAGGTATACAGCAGTATCACATTGGTGAAATTAGTTAGATGGGTTCTTTTTTTTCCCTGCTTTCTTAAACAGTCTTGTATAGTTTTTTTTTTTTTATCTCTTATAACTGCATACCTACGTTTGCAACCCCCTTGTACAATTACAGATGATCATTTACAATAACTTGAAGAAATGCTGAACAGAAATGTCGATGATATTGCTGGAGCTGGGCTGATTTATTCAGAGAATGTCGACACTACAAAAGAAAAAAATAGTTGGTGAGACAAGTGTTCTATGATCACAAGTATGCATTGGAAATGAATTTTGGCTAGCTGGCAGTATAACAATCGGACTGTAATGTCTACAAGATGGATCAAATTACAAGGCACGTTTAGCGTGACTTTTCTGCATTAACCGCAACTATGCCCTTGGCCATTGTGTGCTGCGAGACTTAAAAAGGGAGCAAGCAATACTTACCGACAGCTTGTCATGGCCATCTTCAGAGTCTGACGGCGACCCCGTTGGACGAGTGACGTCACGCAGGCACCGGTTCAAAATAGCCGGGTGGCCAGCGGGCGGGCCCAGCTCACCAAAATATTCCATTTCCTGCATCTTTCGAGGCCTTTTCATTGCGTTGTTTGACCAAAGTATTCGTTGGAATCTTATTCTTTGTACTTGTATTGACAGTTGTTAGTGTATGGGACATGAAAAAAGTTTACCCTAAGTTTAACTGTATACAGACATGCTGAGCGTGAAACTCCCATCACGTTTGGGTACAATTTTAAGACAAAGATGTTTGTCTTACAAAAAAAAAAAAAAAAAAATCAACATATTACCAATCTGAAAAGTTTAAAACATGCTTAAGCATTTCAATTAAGTTAGGGGTTTGACTTATTTCATCTTGACACCACAGTAGAGCAGTCAGTTTGACATTGAGTCCGTGGTGCTGACAATCACCAAGCATCAACCCCGGTTTGCTGATAGAATTCTAATGTTATGGTTGTCCTTTAGGGGACTGCCCTCGCGATAGTGAGGTCAGAAAGAAGTCTTTGACACGCAAGAGTTTCTGACACTCGTCCTGAGCCATTCTGCCACCGCTTCAGGCAGGGGTTGTTCCCAATGGCGACTGTTGCTGCATTGAAGTCCGCAATGAGCAGCGCGGCATGATGATGAAGTTAAGTCCCTTGGCTATCACGTCTTTCTAACACTTCACCATCAAACCACAACTTCCCATAGTGGACCTCATCACATCACGAGTCTGGCATCAGGAATAACCACCGTCTCAAAGCAGAGGCAGAACAGTTCAAGGCAAGTGCCATCAGGTCTCCAGTGCCAAAGGGCTACCTTCAAACCTTACTGAGAATGAAAAGCCACAAACAGACTGAAGGAGCAGCTTCGCAGAGCTATCAGCATACAAAGGATGATGCGCGGCAAGACCCAACACCGCGCGCTACATGGCAAAGCCGAGCGCTCAACCGGGACGACGACAGAAAGACTAACCAGAAAGCCAACAGGTCCGAATGTCTGACGGAGGTCTTTGGCACTCGACGGCTTCCGACACTTCTCCGCCCGTCAGTTATTTTTCTTGAACGCGTGACATTTACCCGTAGGACCAGAAAAGCCACTGAAGGTAGACAGTGGAGTCGGGCATGTACATGTCCACATGCTGGCTGTGGCAGTGTTGCCCTCCATTGGCGCACTGGGAAAACGCAGCCCATCGACATTGACAACGCAAGTCTCAGCTGCTTGGGGACGTGCGGACTTGGTCGCCATATTTAAGTCACCGGCGATCTCTTCAAATCACTTGAAATTAGGGAACTGTTCGGCGCCAATAAATTTGTAACTCGTCGAAATCTTTAGCGATTTTGACACGGATTGTTTGTTAGAAACCGACATGCAATTATGATAGACACCTAGGCAATTTTATAAGCGGGGCTTTTATGGCATGCTACATTTTAAAGGGATGGTCAAATGCTATTTTTACTTAAGCTGACCCCAAAAAAAACCTAAATAAATGACCTTGACCTGAATTATTTTGTGTTTCTTGCCATCACTGACAACATATTCAAAAATTCTATTTTGACCTTATTTGAGACATGTTTTAAATGTCAAAAATGAAATATAGGCTAATGTATTTTGGCTTCATATTTTTTTATCTGACTGCAGGGGAGTAGTGCCTCAACGCACATCACTGATCGCTCGAGGGAGACACCCACCAGAAAGAAATGCACGTGACACTGATAAACAACAAAGCACCAAAAATAGCTGAGCAATATTCTGTACCAACAGTGACATCTAGTGGAGAAACATTAAGACATTTGAATTAAGCACATTACAATTCGTTGCATTTAAGGCCAAAGTACAATCATACAATATTTGTATCCAATGGCAGCGTTAACTAAAGTTATGCGGGGAAACTACACTGAATTAGGAGCATGCACAGAAACTGTAGCTGAGAAATGTGAATGCGGCCTATTTTGCCAAGAATGGAATCGCCGTATGAGCAAACATGTAATTGACACAGCTAATGAGGACCAAGAAAACGCAAGGTCTTGTTACAAACTGGCTAATACAAATGTAGTACACAGCAGATGAAATGACACTTACCTTTTTGCCGAGACTCAGAGGAACTCAAGTTGAACCATCTTGCACATCCAATGTTTCAACAATCTCATGCACGAGTACAAGCAAACGTACACGATAACCACACAGCTGACGAAATGACATTTTTCCACGGCATAAATTGATCTGGTGGGTGTGTCTCTGAAGAAGGTCACCACAATTTTTAGACCTGAAATGCAAAATGCGGTGGGTGGTCTTCTCCCGTTTTGTAGCTTCAAGACATTCGACGGTCCTGCGTCCACTGCGGCAATCCCTCTTGAGCCTCGACAACGTTCAGCCCAGCAGTCCGGTTTGCCTGGAGTCTGCGGCGTTGAGAATCGCCAAGCATCAACCGTGGTCTGCTGAAAGAATTTGGATAACATGGCGGTCCTTTATGGGCCGCTCAGCTTTCCTCTCTTGCTAGTAAGGTCAAAAAGAACTCTTTGGTACTCCAGAGCTTATGACACTCATCCTGAGCCATTCCGCCGCTGCTTCAGGCAAGCGGTGGTTCCCAATTGCTGCATTGAAGTCCGCAATGAGGAGAGTGGCATGATGATGAAGTTAAGTCCCTTGGCTAACACGTCTTTCTCTCTAACACTTCGCCATCAAACCTCAACTCCTCATAGTGGACCTCACGAGTCAGCTCTCAGGAACAAGCACCTCCTTAAAGCAGGAGCAGAACAGTTGAGGTGAAGTGTCGGCAGGTCTCCAATGCCAAGAAGACCCTTCCGACCTTACAGAGAAAGGAAAGCCACGACAACCCGAGAGGAGCACCGCAGCGTCGCAATCCTATCAGCATCCAAAAGACGATGCGTGGCGAGACTCAACGCCAGGCGCTGCAAGGCAAAGCGGGATCGGAATCTACAGAAGAGCAAGTCGTTGACAGTCTCACGTATCGCCTGTACCCCGGGGAGGCAACACTTGCAAGGGGGTGCAAAAGTAGGTATACAGCAGTATCACAATGGTGAAATTAGTTAGATGTGTTTTATGGTTTCTTAAAGTTTTTTTTTAATCTCTTATAACTGCATACCTTCATTTGCAACCCCCTTGTACAATTACAGTAGATCATTTGCAATAACTTGAAGAAATGCTGAACAGAGACGTCGATGATATTGCTGGAGCCGGGCTGATTTGTTCAGAGAATGTCGACGCTACAAAATAAAAGGAAAATAGTTGGTTAGACAAGTGTTCTATAATCACAAGTATGCATTGGAAATGAATTTGGGCTAGCTGGCAGTATAACAATCGGACTGTAATGTCTACAAGATGGATCAAATTACAAGGCACGTTTAGCGTGACTTTTCTGCATTAACCGCAACTATGCCCTTGGCCATTGTGTGCTGCGAGACTTAAAAAGGGAGCAAGCAATACTTACCGACAGCTTGTCACGGCCATCTTCAGTGTCTGACGGCCAGCGGTCGGGCCCAGCTCACCAAAATATCCCATTTTCTGCATCCTTCGAGGCCTTTTCGTCGCTTTGTTTGACCAAAGTAATTGTTGGAAGCTTATTCTTTGTACTTATATTCCTTAAGACGGTCGTTAGGGTAACTATTTTTTTTTTCATGTCCCATACACTAAGTTTAACTGTATACAGACACGCTGCTGAGCGTGAAACTCCCATCACTTTTGGTTATAATTTTAAGACAAAGATGTCTATTGTCTTAGAAAGAAAAACCTTCAAAATGTTACCAATCTGTAAAGTTGAAGAAAACCTGCTTAGCCATTTCTATTAAGTTAGGGGTTCCACTTTTTTTAAATTTCATTTTCAATCTTGACACCAATACTTCAACTTGCACTGCAAATGAATATTGCCTCCTTGACCAGAGTTAGATTTTAGGGCAGATTAATTTTTTTAATTAAATGGAGGGACAGAATGTGCAATGCTTTACTTCACTGACTGCCCAAGTATTTGAGCAGGAAATACAAATATGCAATCATTTGAAACAGAATGATTGGATTGAAATACAAATAAAGCACTGACCATAGAACTAAAATAAAACAATTTGTGTAATCATACGTTAATCAAACTCTGAAGGATTTTCTCCAAGCGCAACATCGCCATGCACTTTCAACTCGGCAGCACCCTCAGACAGTTGCTTACAAAAAAGAAAGTCAATCATGTCAGAAAAATGCTCGATTAATGGAGGTTGACACCGCAGTAGAGCAGTCAGTTTGACCTCGAGTCTGTGGCGCTGACAAACGCCAAGCTTCAACCCCGGTTTGCTGTTAGAATTTCGATAAGATGGCAGTCCGTTACGGGACGCCCAGCTTTCCTCTTGACAGTAAGGTCAGAAAGAAGTCTTTGGCACTGAGAGCTTCTGACACTCATCCTGAGCCATTCCACCACCGCTTCAGGCAGGTGCTTGTTACCAATGGCGACTGTTGCTGCATTGAAGTCCGCAACGAGGAGAGCGGCATCGTGATGAAGTTAAGTCCCTTGGCTAACACGTCTTTCTAACACTTCACCATCAAGCCACGATGTCCCATAGTAGACCTCAACACATCATGAGTCAGCCATCAGGAATAACCACAGTCTCAAAGCAGAGGCAGAACAGTTCAAGGTAAGCGCCTGCAGGTCTCCGGTGTCAAAGGGCTACCCTCAAAACCTTACGGAAAATGGAAAGCCACAAACAGCCTGAAGGAGCAGCATCGCAGATCTATCAGCATTCAAAGGACGATGCGTGGCGAGGCGAGGCCCCAACGCCAATCGATTCAAAACTGGAAAAAGCTTGAAATTGTTTTAAATTTCAGATAACTACACAAGATGCTGCTAATCCTGGGATTTGCCACATGGTTTTTGTTCAAACTTAAAAAGCTACGTGAAACTAATATTTTGGAAATTTACTGTTGAAAACTTTAGGAAGCTAAACTTGTAAGGCGTACTGCTGAGCCTTGGAGCTCCTTTCACTTTGCTCAAATTTTAAGACAGATGATTTGTCCATGAAAAAAAAAGTACATTCATCAAAACAAAACTTATTTTAAAAAAATACTCAAAAGGAATCTCAATGAATTTATGGTTTGGCTTTGTATTTTTCTTTAATCTTGATGGCAACATCTTCACTTTTAGCGCAAATTAATATTGGCTCCAAATATTAGTTACCTTTACGACTCAGTATCAGCCCTGCCAACAAAATGTAGCAAAATAACCTGATAATCACCACATTTGCTGCACACAAGCGTTTCATTTCAGCAGGCATCGAGGAATCTGTTGCACATTACTCAAGCAGGACGCGCGCGAATCTATAAAATAAAAACAACTTACCCCCGACATGTTTGTCAATGTTCCAGAAGGCGCTCAACTTGCACATTTGATGGGGTAGAGTGGCCTACTACTCACGTGAGACGCCTTCGTCAACGTGGAGCCGAGGGAGCCGAGGGAGGCGAGGACCCAAGAAGAAGAAGAAGAAGAAGGAGCAGCAGCAGGAGCAGCAGCCAGCGAGTGTCTGCACGCCAGGAGTTTCACTCGCACCTGACAGCAGCAACAGCAGCTGCAGCGCATCTCTCATTAACCTCCAACCCTCGGAGCTCCGCCCCTCCTCGACCCGGAAGTCCTTCACGCCCGTGGCCTTCACTTGACAAAGTCCTTCACAAAGAGGGCACGGACGGACGGACGTACGCACGCACGCACGCACGCACGCACGCACGCACGCACGCACGCACGCACGCACGCAGCCGCCAGACGGCCGTCATGACGTCACGGTTGCTCAGCGCTCAGGTAACGACCAGGGTTCAGGTAACGACCAATCACAGTTCACCTATTTTCTGAAGCTGAGCCGTGATCGGTCGATTGATGGTTTATTTTCATTGATATATTCTTACGATTTATTTGTTCATCCAACCGTCTATATACTCGTTTATTGAAATCAAAGCGAGCGGCCAGGATGGAAACAATTCTCTATACTGTCATATCACCTGCTGTTGGATGATGTGTTTATTCATCCAACCATTTATATCTACTCATTGAATTATCTACCTATCCATCCCTAAAAAAAATCAAAGCGAGCAGCCAGGATGGCCGCGAGCTGGCTTTCTCTGGTGGACTTTCCTCATATGGTTCCTGTGTGCCTTGCCATGGCTTTTTGAAAAATAGTTTATCAGGGGTGAGTGAGTGAGTGAGTGAGTGAGTGAGTGAGTGAGTGTGTGAGTGAGTGAGTGAGTGAGAGAGTGAGTGAGTGAGTGCAAGTGTGCTCTCTGCGTCACGGCAGAAGAAGCTGAAGAGTCGAGTTTGCAAAGACAACGTTTATGGCGACAAAGTTGCTGTTAGAAGGGTTGCACCACAACCAAAGACTTGGGAGACAAAAAAGACACAAACGAGACGAGCGCGCATGCAGGCTGGATGGTGTCTCCGCGGGGTTGTAATCGCCCGTTAAGGCCTAGATAGACCAAAGCGACGTCAGAGGCGGTGAAGCGTCGCGGCGTCCGAGTGCGCCGTCCGCTTGGTGTCGCGCCCGCCGTCGTAGTGTCGTAACTCGTCAGTAAGCGTCTTGGGGGCCTTCACGCATGTTGAATGGGCGTCGCCCGTGGTGACGTTTGCTCACGCCGGTCGGCTGTCGGCTAGCAAATCAGCGCTCGGGCGCCGACGGGAAGTGACAAATGCGGATAAACGGTGAGTGCGCCTTCGCCGCCTTCATCTTCTTCCAAGCACCAGAGCGAGGGTTGACAACGGAAGTATTTCACAATACCGCGTGAAGAACGTGAGGGTTGACTTTGCGCGGGAGCGAAGAATCGAGCCCAATGCATTGTTTTTTAGGTTTTTATAATCCGCCCCCGGCCGACGGCTTTCCGCTTGTATTTTTCTCACCGTGACAAATGGTGACCGCCGCCGCCGATGGTACGGAAGGGTATTACATCTCCTGCATGCGCAGAAGCTACTGGAACGGTCAGCGCCGCGGTGTATTTTTCCAGCGTGACGTGCCGACAGCCGGCCGGACGCCGCGGGGGGGAAGCGTCTTGTCACTGTCGGTCAACGTCCTTTTGGTCTATCTGGGCCTTTAGCGTGATTAGCACCAACGCAGGTGACACCCGCTAGCCGCCAACGAACGCGCTGAGTGGAGGAGAAGTCGAGCGGCACAGGGACACGCCACATAGCCGCCGATCCCGCACGTTGCGCTGAGGCGGGCGGACGCGTCACGGACGGTGCGACGCGATAACGCAACCTCTTGTGTCCTGGTACACAAACTACGCACTGACTTTTTCCACATCAATGACTCCAAATCAACTTCAATACACACAGTATGCAGGACTTGCCGTGGATTTACGACCGCATTTGGACGTGGGTCAAATCCCTCTCATTCATGGTCAAGACACTCAATTTCAGTTTGAAAATCAATTCGTTTGACCGACACCAGCGTCTGAATTGGTGGAGGTTGTATGCGTTCAAAAGCAAAGTTTTGAAGAAAAAAAGAGTTTGCCAACATGCATGTCTTTAGCGTTATGTGTGCCAAATGAAATTTCATTTTTGGATCAGTTGGATTGTTCTCCTACTGCTCATCTCACCCAAAGGTGGCAGGGACCGAAATGACCTAAATTAGAAACGTTGACCTTTAGCGTTATGAACCAAATGCTTCGAAAAGGCCGCACAAATACACGATGCGTGTGAATACAGGACACAGTCTATGTACCGTCATGAATGTTTTGGTCTGTCCGCGTCTCATCAGTGGCCAATCATGCCAACGGATGTGCCACATGCTAACATGCTTGGCATCCTGACAGCACGTTGCTAGCGCGGCGCGATAAACCGTCCGACAAATGCGCACATGCAAACTTTTGTTTTTGACTTTGACGCGTCACACTCACGACACTCGCTGCTCGTGAGCAACATAGTATGCTTTTCTATCTTAGCAAGTTGGAGGAGTTACTTGCTCATCAAATGTCATTCGTTGCTCATTTCACAAATGCAGACAAATCACATCAAAGTCACGCGTCGATCAAGAAAGTTGCCGTCCCTTGTTTTCATCCCGCGGCGCGCAGGTGAAGTTGGACTAAGTTGAAGCCGCGATGTTATTGGTTAAAAGAGTTTTTGCTCACTTCCACGGTGGCGAGGGGCGGGGCCAGAGTCAACGTGTGAAGATATGTCAAAGTGCATGTGTGACAGAGACGGGAAATGAACACGTCACATCGTGCGGCGACGTCAAGACAAGAACCCACGATGCCTCCCTTCGTCACGTCGGAAGCATCCGATGGGGGGTGTCCCGCCGATGGGGGGTGTCCCGCCGATGGGGGGTGTCCCGCCTCGGTCGACGGATCGTTTCCATCCAGAGCGGACAGGAAGTAACACCCCGTCTGCTTCAATCGGACGGACGGATGGACTGACGAACAGAGGAGGAGGACGAGGAGGAGGTGTTGCGGGCGGAGTCCCAAAGAAATTCTCACATGCGCGAGCCTCGTTCCTGCAGGATCTGGACAGGAGAGAGCGGCGGCGGGGTGAGTGGGTGCCGCCCTCAAAAAGGCCCCCTCACACCCGTAGGACCCGCCACCGGTCGGGCCCTCCCCCGTGAGGCTCATCCTCCCGGGGGCCCGGCGGGCCGGGCCCGCCCACCCCCTTGACATCCGTCCCGCGCCCTGTAGGGCCCATCGGCCAAGGTCCCCCTTGGGGCCCGCTCCCCGCGGGGCTCGGCCCCCGACCGGGCCCGCGGCCGGCTTGCCCGCGGGACGCCGTCTCGTCAGGCCCGGCCGGGTAGGGCCCCACTCGCAAGAGCCCCTCCTGCGAGGACCCCGCCGTTGGGACCGGGCCCTGGAAGGCCAGGTCCCCCTCCGCCCCACCATCAGGCCCCGCCCCGCCCCGCCCCGCCACCCACCTTGGCCTTCTGGCTGGGCTCCATGACGACGCCGTTGGCCGCGTTGTTGAGTTCCCGCGAGACCACGCACAGAAACTCCGCCTGGTCCTCGTTGCCATAGTTGTACGAGGAGCCGATGCTGATCAGCTGATGGACACAAACAGGGAGCGGTCACGCGTCTTCAGAGCCCAACTTTCATCACACTGGTCCTCACGCCACACGCTATCATACGGCTCACGTCAGCTCGCTTCGTACCTGCTTTGTCACGGGTGGCCGCAGCCGCCTCGGCGCATGGTCATGCCCGTTTTGTCATGTCTTCATTCCATCCTCTCACTTGTCTCTGACCTCTTGTCAGCCCGCTGGCTTCATACCTGCTTTGTCACGCGTCGTCATTATCGCCTCCTCGCCTGCCGCGTCAGATCACTTTCTCACCGACCCACCCGGTCGCCTGCGCTCCCGCCACCTGTCTCCATATTCCTACCCGTCTCGCCTTGGTGCCATCCTCTCGCCTGTCTCCATTCGCGTTGTGTCACATCTTCCTACCTGACCGTGTCGGTTAGCTTCAAACCCGTTGAGTCACGTGTCTTTTATAATCACCACCTCACGCTGTGCACGTCTTCTCACCCTGTGTGTCACACCTCCATACAGTCCTCTCACCGATCGCCATACCCATCTCCTTATGTCTGTCGTCATCAGACGCACCACGTACTCTCACTTGACATGGTTCTTGTTTTGTCATGTCTCCATAGCCGTCTCGTCAGTTAGCTTCAGACCAATTTTCTCACCTTTTTTCGGAACCATTATTTGACTTTGTAGCCGTCTTCTCAACCGGTTTGGAACATCTTCATACCGTTCTCTCTCCACACCTGTCTTTTCACGCGTCCTCACGTCACATCCGCTCATCGTATCGTCAGAGCTGGCAGGGCCTAACCGCCACATTTTCACGTCACAAGCGGGCGCTGCACGAGTAGACGCGCCGCCAAGCAAAGACCAAAAAACAAACCAATCAAACAAAAATAACAGACACACCCGCACAGCGCTGGGATCGGTGAAATCAAAACAATATGGGGCATACGTCATTGCGTCTGCGGGACCGCAAGGTACGCGACACTCTTTGATTTGGGATTTTTTTTCCCTTACTCGGCCGCGTGTCTGCGGTGCGGCGCCTGCGTGCGGCGCGCTACACGTTAAGTCCGCTCTGGACGTCGTTCGGCTGACTCGAAGCGACTGGGCCCACGTGGGCCCGTTAGATGTGCAGACGGGAAATGGGCCGTGCCGGCCCTGCTTATCGTCGCAGCCATCTTGTCATGTGCCTCCAGAACTGTTTTGTCACGTCTTCGTAGCCATTTGATACTTTGCGCAAAGTCTTTCCACGTGAATTCGTGGCCGCCACTTGGCTTTTCTGGTGAGGCTCACCTGCTCAAACTTCCACCCGTCCGACATAGTGGAGACCATCTGAGTAAGCTCCTCCTCCTGGCACTGCAGGACGCGGTAGACGTGTTTGACGGGGCCCTGCAGTTGGTCAGCGAAAGAGCGGCGTTACCATGAGCATGTGGCAAACAGCTGGCGGGACGGGGAGGGCGCTGGCAGTAGCTACCTGCGACGTGCGGTTCTCGTTGTCCCGTATGCGCTCCTTCACCAGGCGCACAAGGGAGGCGATGTTGTAGAACTCCGCCTCTTCAAGGACACCTGAACACACGCGCATGAAAGTGGGCCAAGCGCTTGCCTTGCCGTGCACGCGTGCTCTGGCGGAGGCTTTCTGGTGTCTCTTACCTTCCTCGGCGAGGTTCTTGTCCATGATGAGCTTTCCGTGACGGAGATAGTTCAGGACGGGCCCAAAGTAGGTGGGGTCCCTATCAATCAAATAGGCCCCTGTGCTGTCCTGCACACAACACAAACAAAGACAAAGGAGGAAGACGCTGCTGTATGATAGAGCTATGTGTATACATTCTTTATCCTCTGCCATCACCCACTAAATATGAGTGTTGTACCGATGAGCTAAGAGAAGAGTTGAGATGTTATGCTGATGATCACGTTGTCACCAATGTATAACCACAATGAGCTGGTCAGCTGGCTTTTACACAAATTTGTTTATGTCCCGCTATCGCGATGTAACGTGTTTCATGTTATAACACGCTAAGTTTCATGTTTTCCCGTGACAAGTTTGACTTTAGCATTCGTCAAAACAAAACAAAGTGACTTCTTGCAGTTCAAACCGCTTTTCGAATTTTTACGGGCTACGGAACTACGCTCCGCTAATAAAATACTTTTCAAAAACATCGGAGTCCAATTTATTACATTATAACATGAAACACATTGAGACAGATCTGCTGTAACACACCAGATTCAAATCATCAGGATCTTTATCAGATTACTTCAGAGTTTACTGACGAGCTAATCATTTGAATCAGGTGTTACAGCAGGGAGTGATGGATAAAAGGCAGTATAGCGTCCCTCCAGGACCAGAGTTTGACACCTATGCATTAAATATGAAATAGATCACCTTAGGAGGAGACTTTTTTTTTTTTTAATCTGATTTGGCAGCAATCCGCTTCCACATAATTGTGACAGCGAAAGGCATTCTACTCCGGTCTACCTCCAGTTTACTCACTAGACATGCCAACGGCTCCACAAAATGGCCATGTTATGATTTCGTGCACTAGTAAAATGCGGTGGTCGAGCTCGGTGATGCTCGCAGTTGGGGCGCGCGACCGGGAGGAGAGGATGCTCACTTTGTCGGAGTCCAGGTCCGGGTGGTCCTGGCACAGTCGGAACAGGAACGACTTGGGCTCCCTGCACAAAGTCTGCTTGGTGGTGACGAAGTATGTCCCGCCCACGTTGAGGCGCACCCAGCGCGGGCCCGGCTCGGAAGGCGAGCTGCCCTTGGGCGGCTGGCGGCCGGCGGCGGCGGCGGCGGCGACGGGCCCGAGCGGCGGCGGCGGCAGGCGAGCCGAGCCGCAGAAGACGTCGCGGTGCTGCTGCTGCTGCTGCTGCTGCTGCTGCTGCTGCTGGTGGTGGTGGTGGTGGTGGTGGTGGTGGTAGTCAGCCTGCTCGGCCGCTTCGAGCACCTGCAGCTCGGCCATGACGTCGAGCGTCGCTCGCTCACAACGCTTCGGAAAGGGCGCAGCCGCAAAGCACCGCGGCCCCTTCCTGTCCGCCGCCGAAGCGCAACACGTCACGACGTCGTCGTCGTCGTCGTCGTCTGTGACGCTGAACGCAACTCGCGCGGAGATCCCGGTGACGTCAGAGGCACGTATCGCCCGCGATATTTGACGTCGCTCGCCCAAACGCAACGCTTCCGGGTCGGAACGTTGACGCAACGCGGAGCAGCTTGGGAGCTGAAGTTTTACATTTCATTTGCGGGCGGCAGCGCTGCATCGCGTGGCGGGCCGGGGCGACGCTAGCCTCAAGTCTTGTGCACAATTTCTATTTTCTTTTGGTAGAATCGAAGCAATACCTTGGTGAATTTTCAATAGAACTTAAATGGAAAGGAATCTAAGGTGCCTTAATAACATTTATTCCTAACTAAGCGAATAATGTATCGTAACGAATTGGGTTCTCTGTGTTGTGGCCGAATTTGTGTTTTGCTGAGTTGTGTTGTGTTCCGAGGTTAATGAATCCATCGCGCGGCTCGCTGGATAGGAGGGGATGCGAGCGAGTGAGACGAGTGGAGGACCAAGAGGAACGAGAGAGAGTTGCTGTACTTTTGGACTGAAAGGGTTGGCGTAATGTATTGGCGTCGGCTGCGGCCCCCGGTGGCCGGTTGGACTAATAAAAACGTGATCACTAAACTACTGTGTGACGGCGTGTTCCTGGAAGACGCGACAGTATCGTTTAGATATGTTAAAGCAAAGCCATGTATATTTTTTGTTGCAAAAGATCATTGGTTTTATTCCCTCACTAATCTTTGTATTTGTTTTTTGACTATTTTGTTTGTACAGTTTCATCAAGAGTGTATCGCAGTACAGTATTTCATTTCCCTCAAAGGGTGAATAAAGAGCCGGTCTGACTGTCTGTGATTGATTGCGACTTTGGGGGGCAGTGTTGGTCATGTTAGGCGTGAAGAAGCGTAGAAGAAGATGTGGCCGGTGGCGCCACTTTAGCATACCAACATTTCTCGCATGGACCCCCCCCCCAAAAAAACAAAAAAAAAAAAAACATATAGATATAAAAAATAAGCTGCCTGACGTGCCTTCCCGCAGCTTCCAGACGTGACAGCTCGCTCCTCGCAGCTTCTCCACACGCCAACTTTTGTCTTGTGAGGCGTGGCGACGACGAAGGTTCTCTGCGGTACGTTTGAAATGGCCGGAAAGGCTAACGGCTAACGTGTTAGAATGCTTCTCCTCTCCGCGGGATGGCAAGCGACTTGCAGCCTTTCTGCACGTCCCATTATGCGCATTGCTTCTCATCCAGCTCAGGGTAAGGCTTCAAAGTTGAATTGAAGCGACTGGACTCTTCCTGGCTGTTAAGCAAGTAGCGTTCACTTGACATTCTTGCGAGAAGACATGCCTTCTAAAGCGAATCGGTGTCCTATCTTTGATTGCGAAGGGAACAGAAGCATAATACAGCCATTATTACATAATTATTCTCACGACTGTGATTGACTGATGGAAGGACATCGCTGGCAGTGTGCATTTGCCAACTCAACTTTATTACGCGGCAGCTGTACACAAAACAATCATTAGAATACATCATACACAATACATGAGTGGCGCAACAAAATGTGTGGTCTCCATTCAAAATGTCTCCTAACGCCCTTCGCACGCGCACTTGGCACGAAGGAGGCGCAGCGCTGCATTAGCTCGCATTGCACATGTGGGTTGAAGCTGTTGGAGAGGAGAGACTGGAGCCACTGAGCAGTGTGAGCGCGCCGCCGTGTCACTCCAGTTTGCCCGCAAGCAGGGTTTGAAAGCATACAAGCAACTGTCGTTTTCCAACAGCCCAAACAATTCTTCTGTCCCATTTAGTTTTCTCTCTCTCTCTCTCTCTCTCTCTCGCTTCACATGACTTTTGAGTGTCGACTCTCAGCCAAGGCTTTTGAGTGTCGATTCTCAGCCAAGGCAGCATTTTGAACGCCCGTGCGTTCAGTGCTGCTGCTATTGTTTTTTTGTTTGCGCTTTGACAATTGTCCACATATCATTCACGCGGGTGTAAAGGTGTGACGATTGCCGCTGTGACCCTGTCACTGCCTGCACGGGATGAAACCTCTCTCTTGCTCTCTCCGTCCATGCATCTGTGATCTCCCCTGCTTGCAGCACCATGAGCGAGTTTCGGATCCATCATCACGTCAACGAGCTGCTGAGCGTGTTGGACGTGCGAGGAGGCGACGGAGCGGAAGGTTACATCGATCTTCTGCAGAAGCACCGCACGCCCTACGTCACCACCACAGTGTCGGCCCACAGCGCCAAGGTAGGAGCAAGCGAGCGCTCCGTTCAAACAAACCGTAAGAGCATTTGTCTCTGAAACCACCGAAAGGTGAAGCTCGCCGAGTTCTCCAGCACGCCCGAGGACTTCCTGAGGAAATACGAGGAGCTGAAATCGAAAAATGTCCGCCACCTGGACCCGCTGGTCTACCTGCTCTCCCGCCTGTGTGAGGACTCACAAGTAAGATTTAACTGGAAGATGTGAACGAGGACACTAAGGACGCAAACGGCGCGTGTGTAGCAGTGGCGAGCCCAAATCCAGCGCGCAATTATGCACAGTAATACTATACTCCCCTAATAATCATGATAGCGCCACAGCCCTGTCCCAAACCCGTCGAGGCGAGCGTGGTGAGTGGCGACGTAAGAAAACGCGGACCCATTAACAGAGAAGTTTGTGGAAGTGCATGCAGAATTGTCCATGAGGTAGCCTTACCTCGATTGTTGAAACTTGGCATCTTTTCGCCTTCAGCGGTGCATCAGTAAAAGGCGCCAAATCCTGAGTAGCAGCCAATTTGACTGTCAAATACTGGAAGTGGTCATCGGTGCGCCCTCCAGTGGACACCGTCAACAAAACGTCACTCGAACTGGCAAGCAGGCCAGGCCGTCTGCGATAATGCTGTTGTCGTGGCGTGAAGATGAATTGGAAATGTGATTGGGTATAAGGCTAAGCTCAGCTAGTTGAATTCACATGGGTCAGCACTAGCCATTGTGAAGGCCCAGGGCAGGGGAGTTTGTCATGGCAACACACGCACACACACACTGAAATCTGCCTGGACCCCAAATTTAACATCCACATTCTAGTATCGCTCCCACTAGATTGCGGTGAAGAAATGAATCCAGTTTCACGGAACAAATCTTCAAACTTGGCTTGACCACTCACCTCCGCTGCGTAGACTCTGCAGCGTCTTCAGCAGAACGCCAACGATCGTTCGGAGGCTAGTGCGAGCGCGGCGCCGGCGCCGAGTCTCCCGAGCGCGGTGACGGGCGTCTCCAAGATGTCCATGCAGGAGCTGGACGAGCTGCGCAAGAAGCTCGGGAACGCCACGGCCGCATCCAACGCCCCACTGGTGACCGAGCGCCCGCCGGCCGCTCGCAGCGCGACCTCCGTCGCGCGCTGAGCGCTCAGCTGATCGGTTCTCCGTGGCACGTTGTGGTGCGATTGGTCCGCAGTCCGCAGAGGTGACGCGGAAGATGCTGCGGGACAAACACAACAAGAAGAACCCGGCGCAGCTCAATCCCGTCTTTCCCGGCTGGGTGTACGAGCGGCCCGCCCTCCTGGGGGACTTCATCGCCGGCCCCGCCGCCCCCGCGGATCCGGCCGTGGGTGAGTGTGTGTTGAGGAGGTCGAAATTGTGGAGACGGTTCGACCTTGGCGCTGCCTCTGCTA
Source organism: Filicampus tigris (assembly GCF_054856515.1). Taxonomy (NCBI): domain Eukaryota; kingdom Metazoa; phylum Chordata; class Actinopteri; order Syngnathiformes; family Syngnathidae; genus Filicampus; species Filicampus tigris. Next base: position 46,937 of record NC_141235.1, read on the forward strand.
TTGTTTTTGTGTGTGTGTTCGGGGGGGGGGGGGGGGGGGTAATTCTTCCACACACACACACAACTTCCAGTTTAGACATTTTCACCTCAGGGTGTACTCACCTTTGTTGCCAGCGGTTTAGATATTTTGGCTGTGTGCTGAGTTATTTTGAGGGGAAAATACATTTGCACTGCTATGCAAGTTGGCTACTCGACATTGGGCGTGTTGGGAAGTTCACTCCGACGCCCTTGCAGCACTCTTGAGAGTGCCTATGTTCGGGGAGGCAGAGCGCGCTCTCCTCTCATTCATTTCCGAACGCAGCCTTTGCTGGAAAGCAATCAGCGGCTCGTGCTCGAACCGTGTCCCTCGTCCTCTATCCAGTAGGGAGTGCCGAGAAGGAGCCCAGACACGGGTTTTTGGTGCTCCGAATAACCCGACGGCACAATGGAACCACGCTGCGAGTTTCCAAACAGTCGACGCGAACCAGCGCACACTGGGAGTCCATTTCCAAACACGGCCATTGTAGCGCAGTGTTCCAATGTGTTTGTATCCTTAACGTGACACGCGGGTTGGGTGCAGGCACGCTGGCGCTGGCGGCACAGGAGCAGCTGGTTCTGGAGGATCTGCTCTTCGTTCTGGTGGGCGTGGACGGGCGCGACGTGGCGGCTCAGCCGGTCCTGGGCCGCCAGAGCCGCTCCTTCATCGTGGACGCCACGCTGGACACGTCCGTCAAGGAGCTGGTGCACCGGATCCTTCCCGTGGCGTCCTACTACTCCACCGTCACGCGGTCAGTCGCCTCCACGGCCAAAATGGACGCACACAAAGGGGGCTTGCGCTCGTGTAGGGATGCAACATGAGAAAGGGGGGCGAAGATCAAAGCGCGGCATCTAGCATTTGTAGCCAGTCACAAAGCCAGGGTACATGAACGACGGTACTGCAAAGCACCTTCGCGTGAGGCCCGTCAATAGTGTTAGGCCGCCTCAAGCGCGTGACGTCACACCGAGCGCCTTTTTGGTCCCGCAGCTTCGTGGAGGAGAAGTCGTCGTTCGAGTACGGGCAGGTGAACCACGCCCTGACGGCGGCCATGCGAACGCTGCTCAAGGAGTACCTGATCCTGGTGACTCAGCTGGAGCACGTGCACCGGCGGGGCCTGCTGTCCCTGCAGAAGCTCTGGTTCTACCTGCAGCCCACCATGAGGACCATGGACATCCTGGCCGCCATCGGTACCGCCGCCCGCTCTCGCCTTTGCTCCCCATCGTCGGCTCGCCCCCTGCTCGCTTTACGGTTGACCGATGGGGCTCAAACCATTCATCCAATACTCGCCAATCATTCCATTTGGGATTTGGGATATAGGGGGGGGGGGCTCGCTCGATATATCCATCCATCCATCCATCCATCCATCCATCATGTGATCCGATTCACCTCACGAGGGTCGCGGGTGTGCCGGCGTCCATCCCGGCTGTCGTCGGGTAGCGGGCGGGATACACCCTGAAGTTCTCTCAAATGTCCTCCCAGAAGTGCTTTTGTACTGATCCGGGAGTACTCGCCACCTGCGTTGGGAATCATTCGCTCATTCCCTCGTCACAAATCACTATTAGTTGTTTTCTTTTGGCAAACTACGACTTCAGGGCTGAAACAATTCAAGGAATACTCACTGATCATTCGATGGGCATTTTTCTCGAGTGGATCATATAGCGTCTGTTGCGTCTGGGACCGAAACAATTAATGGAATCGCGCCTACGTCACTTTATGGGCAATTTCCTGCGGCGGACTACTGCAGATGGTTTGTGCCAGCTCACGGCCGTCTCCTTTCCTGCGCCATCAGCCTCGTCGGTGGACAAAGGCGAGTGTATGGGCGGGGCCACGCTCAGCCTCCTTCACGACCGCACCTTCAACTTCACCGGCGACGCCCAGGCGCAGGAAGTGTGCCTGTACCTCACCAAGGCTGCCAGCGTGCCCTACTTTGAGATCCTGGAGAAGTGGATCTACAGGGGCATCATCCGCGATCCCTACAGGTGGGTGCCCCCTGCCCAGACCGGAGCCGCACCCTCAACATTGCCAGAAACAAAACAACCTCGGTGTGCTTTTTCAGCCGCGTCGAGGCCTACGGCGCGCCTGCATTTGAATGCGGATCCTTCGCGTGGTGTTTGACGATCCAATTGTTTTTTTCTTTTTATTGGGGGGGGCTACTTGATGTGAAAAATTTGACAACCACTCAATTAGATAAAAGGGGGCTTTGGGGGTTGCATGAGCGTAGGAGACAGCCAGTCAACATCCAGACAGCGGCGAATGGGGAAGTCGATGTTGGAGTCTTGCTTCCCGTACAAGTCGCCGATGTCAGCGTGTGCGTGTGTGTGATCGCGAGCAGTGAGTTCATGGTGGAGGAACACGAGCTGCAGAAGGAGAAGATCCAGGAGGACTACAACGACAAGTACTGGGACCAGAGGTACACGGTCGTTCAGCACCGCATTCCGTCCTTCCTGCAGAAGATGGCCGACAAGATCCTCAGCACAGGTGACGTCGGCTCTCGCTCGCGGCTCCGCGTTTGCGTGCTGTCGCGCGCTTGGCTTGACTCGCGTCCCCCGTCCATCGGTCTACTGTAGCCCGTTTCAAAAGAACCACAATCGGCCCGAGTGTTGCCCATACCTTCACAATGTTTCATGAAACGCCGGTAACGATGTCACTCGGTGCGGCCCTGAGGCCGCGACGTGGATCCGGCGCCAACATTTGCCTCCTCGAAATCTTCTGCTCCTCCCCGGCGGCAACACGTGTATGTCCCGCCTCTTCAAGTTTGGGCTGAAATTCAACATTTGTACTTGAAAATGTCTCTGTTGTGAAGTTCAACAAACATTGAAGGACAAAGTCTTGTCAAACGGCCAAGTGTTTTTCCTGAGGGGGTTATTGCATAATATAGGACTGTATTGTATGTGTTGGTAAAAAAAAAAAAAGAAAAAAAATCAATTGGCCAATTCATGGGTTATCGGAACAGTTTTCTGCCAAATATCAGACTCGCCTCCAAAAATCGACATCGATCGGGCCGGGCCCTTTGCTGCGTGCTTGACTTTCTTGCGGACTGTTCTTAGTGCTGGCTCGCTTGCGCAGTGCGCCGCCTGACGCCGTGCGTGCATGTGCTGTGCGTGACAGGAAAGTACCTGAACGTGGTGCGCGAGTGTGGCCGCGACGTCACCTGTCCCGATGCCAAGGAAGTGGTGTACACGCTGAAGGAGCGAGCCTACGTGGAGCAGATCGAGAAGGCATTCAACTACGCCAGCAAGGTGCTCCTGCACTTCCTGCTGGAGGAGAAGGAGCTGGTGGCCCGCCTCAGGTGCGCGCGCACGCGCGCACACAAACAGGTCGCGGCACAATGCAAACTGGATTCATCGCTGTGGGGCGGTTAAAGGAAAGAGGTGGGGTGGGAGACCAGTCAGTCTTAAGATGATCACGTGACGCGAGGTGTCGGCGTGTCCGATACGACGAGAGGGCTTGGCGGAGTGATTTCAGAGCAACGGACCAACCGGCGGCAACAAGCATCCGTGCGGATGCCGCCAAGCAACCGTTTGCAACTATTTGGCCACGTTTTATTAACATGCAAGAACACGTCAAAGCTCTCCAAACTAGTCAAGTGATTGACATAAAAATGGAACAATTGCATGCAGTTTGGTTCAGTCAAAAGCGTCTTTACGATTCAAGCTAGTCGTCGTCGTTATTCGGTCGGGATTTTTTTTTTTTTTTCCATTGCAAAGCCGAAAGCGGATGAGTGAGCAGGCCTACCTGCCCTGCGCGTTTAGGTCCATCAAGCACTACTTCCTGATGGACAAAGGCGACTTCTTTGTGCACTTCATGGACCTGACGGAGGAGGAGCTGCGCAAGCCGGTGGACGACATCGCGCCGCCGCGTCTGGAGGCGCTTCTGGAGCTGGCGCTGCGCATGAGCACGGCCAACACCGACCCCTTCAAGGACGACCTCAAGGTGGGCCGGCGCCACGCCCACGCGCCGTCAGGGCCCAGTCCGGGCCCAGTCCGGGCCCAGTCCTGGCCCAGTCCTGGCCCAGTCCTGGCCCAGTCCTGGCCCGCTTTGACGCGGCGCTTCCCACTCCTCTGTGCCGGCGCAGATCGACCTGATGCCGCACGACGTGATCACGCAGCTGCTGCGGGTGCTGGCCATCGAGACCAAGCAGGAGAAGAGCGTCGCCAACGCCGAGTCGGCCGACGCCGCCCTCAGCGGCCTGGAGGCCTTCTCCTTTGACTACGTGGTCAAGTGGCCGCTCTCGCTCATCATCAGCAGGTCTGCGCCCGCCTGGGCCGCGACCGCCGACCGACCGACCGCCGACCGACCGACCGACCGCCGACTGACCGCGCGCGCACGCGTCGCAGGAAGGCGTTGACCAGGTACCAGATGTTGTTCCGCCACATGTTCTACTGCAAGCACGTGGAGCGTCTGCTGTGCAACGTGTGGATCACCAACAAACACGCCAAACATCACTGGTCGCACGCCGCTAAATGGTGAGCGGCGCGTGGCCCGAGCTCACCTCTCTCCGTCCAGCGCTCGTTCTTTTCTCGCCACCTGACGGGAGCGCGCCGCGCCGTCGCAGGTTTGCGGCGGCGTTTGCGCTGCGCCAGCGCATGCTGAACTTTGTGCAGAACATCCAGTACTACATGATGTTTGAGGTGATGGAGCCCACCTGGCACCTGATGGAGAACAACCTGAAAACGGTGAGCTCCGCACGCTTGACTGGTTCCCTGCTGACCGCAAAGGCTTTTTTCCACCCATGCTGTTGCTTCAGGCGTCCAACATCGACGACGTGCTGTGGCACCACACCAGCTTCCTGGACAACTGCATGAAGGACTGCATGCTGACCAACCCCGAGCTGCTGCGCATCTTCTCCAAGCTCATGTCCGTCTGTGTCATGTTCGCCGGCCGCATGCAGGTGAGGCGCGCTCCCTCCCTCCCTCCCTCCCTCCCTCGCCGTGGCTCCTCCGCTCCCAGTCTGAGCCGCAGTGTTTGTTGCGCACTCGAGCGTTTCACGCAGACCCTCCGGCTGGAGCGCCTCTCCCCGGACGCCGCCTGCCCTGAGCGCAAGAAGAGCCAAGGGGCAAAGGTCAGAGCCAGCGACTTGCCATCACAAGTCACTCAACACGCGCCGTGTGTGTGTGTGTGTGTGTGTGTGTGTTTTTGGCCTCATTTGCACGCGTATGTGTGCGCGCGCGGTATTTGTGTCCGTTCAGACGGAGCAGACGGAACCGGCACAGGCGTCGGACGCGGGCTTTGAGGCGTCGATCGTGAACTTCGACAACAATTTCAGCGTTCTGCTGCTGGACCTGCTGGACAAATTGAGCATCTTCAGCTCCAACAACTGCGAGCACAGCATGATCAGCATCATATACAGGTGGGCCCGAAAAACAAAGTTCACTTTGACGTTAGCACCCCCCCCCGATTAGGCAGGTATACGCTTCCGTAGTTTGTAAGTGTTGGCAGTGTACTTAAGGTTAGTTGTTGTACCCACCTTGCAAAATGCATGAGGGCTTGTCAAAGCCGTTTCCATTTAGGTGAAACGCCTTGAAAGATGCTTTTTTTTTTTAACGTTCCCGAATTGTTAAGGAATGCTCACGTCGCATCGTGGTCAGGACGGCACCGCCGCGCTTCCCCTCCACCCCGGTTAACCTTTGACCTCCACAGGCTGGACTTCAACGGCTTCTACACGGAGCGTCTGGAGAAGATGGCAGTGGAGCGAAGTCACAAAGCGGCCACGTAGCGCGTCCCGACACGTCTCGATCCTCCCCGAGCGGCGTTCTTCGCAATGACGACTCAGCAGATGACATCAGCTCATCTTTATTCAACCTTTCAGCTCTTCAATTAAAAGTACATTTGCATGTTGACTTTGATTCTTTTGACTTTGTAACACGCTCCGCTCCAAGTTTGTTTGGTCCCAGCAGAAAGTCATCAGTCAGTGGAAGTTTGGATCAGCTGATCAACTTCATTAACCAAGCTACAAAGTGCACTTTTCCACTGTCACTTCCTGTTTCCTGTCCAACATCCAATCAGCTGCCTGCACATCCTCCGCACTTTTTTGTTTTTGTTTTGAACACCGCAAAAAGACAAGCAGCAGCACGACATCACGTGGACAAAAAAAAAAAGTCAACAGCACCTCTTCGAGTCAAAGTTCATCGTCGTTACCGTCGTTAGTGTTTCAAGGTGAACGCATCTCTCACGCGTTTCTCTTCTTGAATTTGCCGCTTAACGTTTCATACTTGGTCCAACTCCAATCTTGTTCCTTGGGCAACACCGCAATATCAATTGGAACGATCAACGGACAAAAGGGATGACGTGGCGCCCAATGGTGTGACTTACCACCATGCTTTTGGCCTGCTCGTCCGCCGCTTCCTGCATGAGGCTGGTCAGCTGACTCAGGTACTTCTGGGTCTCCTGCAGCAGGCGGGGGGCCGCGTCACTGGGGGGGGGGGAGGGGGAGACTTTGATATATCGTGGACTGCATCGTCAACTCAAGAGTCAAATGAAAAATCGTTTTTGAACGAAGCTGGTCATTGCCGTCACGTAATCGCAAAGTTGACAACGTCAGCCTGTGGAACTTGCCTAATTAGCATGAAACAAATCAATTCTGTTCACCTGAAAACAAAGCACACTTGGGTCACCGCCCGAGTCCTTTTTACGTCTCATGAATCAAATCTCAGTAGCTACAGTATGTTGATGGAGGAAATGAAGTGATTTTGGTTCTTCTCAAGAAAATCAGCCACAGTCAACGCTTGGTTCCACGTCGACGAGTTAGTTGGTCACCAACACGAGTTTTGTTGAAAGCGGGGCCTGAGTGTCCTTTCCAAGAGCGTTCCTTTCTAAGGGCGTTCCTTTCTAAGGGCGTTCCTTTCTTTCCTTAATTGTTGCTTGGCGACCGTACCTGTCGTTGGGCCCGGGCAGCGAAGTGAGAGGATGCGGAGCGCTGGCGGACGGGGCCCACTGGGACACCTGAGGGAGGTTGGCCGACTCGGGGCCGGTCGCCAGCGAGTTGCGCGTGGACTTCTGCGCCTGGTGGAGGAAGAAGCGGCGGCGGCGTCAGAAGGAGAGCGACGCGGCGGCCCCCCTCGCCGGCGCCGACTTACACATGCGATCTTGAGGAGGTGCCAGAACTCGCGCTGGCGCTTGACCTGCATCTGCATGACCGTGTTGTCCGCCTCCTTGATGCTCTCCAACGTCTTCTCGATCCGTGGGAACAGCTCGATGATTTTCTGTTTGCTGCTCAGGATCTTACTGGGTGGGGAGGGGGATACGTGTGGACAGTGGCGAAAAGTGCCGAGTTACTCAGAAAGATTAAAGTTGCATTCAGCAGATGCCGACGACACCCGCCTCATCATCCAAACTGACTACTGGTTTTGCCAATATTTGACCGCCCGCAACTCCTTTTTTAACGTTCTTGCTAAACAACAACAACAACAACAACAACAACAACCGAATCAAGACAAGCCTTTGAATGAAATCAAAAGGAGTCTTTTTGGATTTAAATGTTCATCTGAAACGTAAACGAGACAGTCTTGCCTAAACATGAAGACATACGTCAAAATGAACTAAGAGAGCATCTGTAGGTGTGGCGCAACCTGGCGGGACTTTCTTTTTGCCAGTCGACAGTGAGGAATGATTGGCAATCATTTGCTCCGTCCGTCCGTCTTGCCATAAGACGTTACATGAACATTTGAGGCAACCCTCTGGGTCCAATCCGAGTTGACTGAGCATTTTGGCACACCGTCGCGTTTGGCAAATCATCCACCAAAGAGGAGGTTTGTAAAAGCTGGTCATAGTTTCGGGGCGCGCACGCACTTGCCACGTTCAAGACGGCGCGGACGGCATGCTCCTTGTACCTGAGGTGCGTGTAGAGATCCTTGAGCACTTTGTCCTGGTTCTGCACCGTCTGGATGATGGCCTTCACCATCTCCGAACTGTCGCTGCTCAGGTCCGCATCGGGAACTGCCAAAATCGCCACGGTCACGGTCACGGTCACAGTCGCGGTGGTGACGCTCAGAAGAACAACATGTCTGACCTTTGCATTTCATCTTCAGCTGTTTGTAGAGCTCCATGGCTCGCTCCTCTCTGAAACAACGACAACACTCGCTCACTGACCCACTGGAATCATTTCTGCGTCACACGTGGCCTTACAGTCAAATACCTGAGATACTTCACAATTGGAATCCATTTTTCCCTTGGCTTTTTAGAGACAGCGAGCAACGTTTTAATGCTCCTGAAAGCGAACTGGCTTCCCGCGTGTTCTCGTTTTGTGAAACAGATCCCTACCCCCCCGCCCCCCAGCATGATGTTGGTTCAACTGTGTGTGTGTGTGTGTCAGAAGGAACGAAAAGCAATCCATCAAATGACTGCGCGGACAATACTCGCAGCATTTTGGAGCGTGGAGGGCTCGAGTCCAATTCCTGGCTAGAAGTGAAAAACGTGCTTTTGAAGGCCGCGTCCCGTTTGAAGAGCAGAAGGACGAGCCGTCAAAGGGCAGGCCTCAACGCAGCAGACTCGACAGCTCGCTCGCGCTTTTCTCATACCGGGGCGGGGCCGCCTCGGCCGCGTTAGCGGCGTCGGGGCGCGTACCTCGGGTCAAAAGTGAAACGAGTGCTTTTGCGCCGTGTACAAACGGGCAGCGTGTCTTTGGCAAGTTGGACCTGACGGCCTTCCAGAGGGCTCCTTTCTTGCCATATGGAAGACAATCACGGACTGCCTTTTTTGGATTGAAAAGCGACGGGGCAGAACGTGACGAGGCGGGCCTACGCGAAAGGGAGGCGACGCACTCACAGCTGCTCCATCTTGTCCCCTTGGCGGCGCGCGTACGGACTCCGCTGCAGCTCCACGATCTCCGAGTGCAGGGCCATGATCTCGTCATCGAGGTGGTTCACCTCCGCCACCTGCGCTACGACACGGGAAGTGCATTTCAGCGCGCTAATGTCGCACCATCGAGGTCGCCGTGAGCAACGTGACGAGCGGCCGCCGTCTCAGAAAGGGGGCCTTGTAAATCCTCCGCCGCAAATCAACGTCCGAGAAAAACGACGAGCGGCGACCGACCGCTCGTCTCGTTTCTCGAGGGCGAGTGACGCAGTTAGCGCGTTTCCAATCGTTCACTCCTTCCTGAGTCGCTCGCTCGTCGCCACAAAGGGATTTTTGGGAGTGGCCAGTTTAGGGATGTGGCGATCGCCAATTCAAGCAGATTTTGCATTTTGACAGATGGTCGCCCATCTCGTTGCCAACGTCGGCACGGTCAACATCGATGACACCATCTGTGACCTGAGCAAAGGCAGCCGCTCTCTCCTCGTTCTCCTGCCAGGCCTTCAGCATCTTCTCCGACGCTGCGGAGGACAAGAAAGGACGTGAGAAGACAGACGAGCCGGGGTGTGGGGGGGGCGCGGCGCGGCGCGGCACGGCACTCACAGATGCCGTAGTGCATCTGGTCGCTGTACTTTTCCAGGTCGTACTGGATGCTGCTGCGGAAGAAGTCCAGCTTGGCTTTCAGCTGCTGCGAGAATCCAAACATGCTGTTTTTACAGCGCGTCAGGTTGGTGTTGTAGCGGAGGAGACTGAGCCTGGAAGGCCACCAGAGACGCGTGAGCGCGTGACGACGGCGAGTGGATGGCGCCGGCGCAGGCGCAGGCGCAGGCGACTCACATGGCGGCGCGCTGGCCCTGGAACAGGCGGCTGTAGTCGTCCTTCAGGCCGCAGATGTAGCTCAGCGCCTCCGCCCAAACCTTCTTGAGAGCGCCCAGCGGCAGCGGCGTCCGGGCCTCCTGGACTGAAAAGGTACGCGCGACTTGACCTCACTGCTCATCATCCAACCATTTTCAGTTGCGCTACTTCAACTCGTCAACGATTCTCTTGCGGGAAGAGCAAAAAGTCAAACGGGCTCAGTGCGAGGCAAATGCCCGCGAGTCCGCCATGACTTCAAGTCTGCGTTCATCCGGCGCCCAAAGCAAACGCAGCGGCGGTTGTCCAGCACATGTCAGCAACTCAACCACCGCATACTGTTCCAGTATGGAGGTACTTCACGCGAGTATGCTTTGGGAGTGGGAATGCGGCTATCAAGCGTCACTCACCGATGGTGTTGACTTTATCCGGCAGCTGCCTGGCGCTGAACGGGCCCGAGTACTCGGTGGCGCTCTTGTCAAACAAGTAAACGATGTAAGCGTCCCAGCCGCGCTGCGCCACAAGACGGATGGGACACGTTTAGACGGCGGCGGCGACGGCGGCGACGGCGACGACTGCGGCGACGACGGCGGCCGCGTACCACGCCGTCCAGGACGCACTGCGCCGCCGGCTTGCGGGGGTCCAGGGACACGCCCGTCTCCTGCAGCAGCTCCTGGTGGACCACGTGGATGCCGCTCTCGGCCCCCACGCGTTTCTGCAGGGCGTGCAGAGACTCGTCGGGCGCCAGCTGGAAGGAGTGCACCTGCGCCGTGGTCATGTTGAGGATGTGCACCACCTGAGCGGGAGAGCGCGGCGGCCGGCGGTCAGCCTCCTCCTTCAAAAGAGCCTCTTGCCTTTTGGACAGTGACCTTCATGCTCAGGATCTGATCCAGAAGCTGGAAGCAGAGCGGCTTCCTGCTGTCGGGATGGACGCCGCCTCCTCTGTGGACCGGGTCCCACTTCAACATGAGCTGCAACAGCGCCTCCATGGGCTCCAGCAGCGTCCTGTGGGGACACGCCCTCGTTTACACACTCTCGCAGAAGACAAACAAAAACAAAAGCGTCACCGTCCAAACGCCGGGTCCGCTCGGCTCGGCCGCTTCCTACGCCCACCAAAAATGGGGAGGGAGGCTTGAGTGACTCATTCCCGCCAATTAGCAATGGCACAAGATTTCAAACCGCCGCAGTGTAGCGTCAACTACTGGTGAGGAGGACATAGTCAAAGTCCCTTCTTTTGTGTGTTTGTTTGTTCTGCCCCAAGTAACTGTGGCCCCTATCGGCAGCCTTCCCCGGTAGAGGAGACATTGAAATCGGGCCGGTATCGGTACTCGACCGCACCCGACTTGATTACTCCTCGACATCTTCTCGCCCCTTCTGTCGCCAAGCCTTCCTGTGATTGGCTGCCTAGTTGCCAAAAAATAAATAAATCACCAATAAGCTCGTAGGGGCCAAAATTCTCAGGGACTTGCCGGAAAATGGACTCTGATTCATTTCCAAGTTTGGTCTGGAACATGTCAGGAAATAGGCAAACATTTTCATTCTTGTTGTTCCAAAAGTGAAAGACGACGACGACGACGACATTTACAAGCCGCCACCTCGCACCTGCTCAGATTGTTGGGATACGGAAGATGCGTGGAGAAGCGCACTTCTCCGTTGGCCTCCTCCACCGCCATGATGTCTTTTGGACCTTTGTTGCGTACCTTGCTGGCCCTGCGCCGCAACACAACACCACACGTTGGGTCTTTTGTGCGTCGACCGGCGCCGGCGGCCGCCCGCGTCGCCCGCCCGCGTCGCCCGCCCGCGTCGCCCGCCCGCGTCGCCCGCCCGCGTCGCCCGCGTCGCCGACGTACCACTGCACGGGCTGCAGGTTGTGCAGGAAAGGTCTGAATCCGCAGCTGCACTCGAAGATCATGGTCCCGAAGCTCCAGTAGTCCACGCTCACCGTGTACGCTTTGTTCTCAAACAGCTCGGGCGCCTGCGCGCGCACACGCACTCAGGCCACACGCACCCTGACAAGCCGGCCGGCCGCGAGCACCGAGCGCAAGAGTTTCTCACCAGGTACTGCAGCGTGCCCACGAAGGACGTACACAGACTGCCCTGGTCCAGGTCCTTGGCGTAGCCCAGGTCGATGATCTTGTGCACCAGCTGGAGCAGGGAGCCGGTGCATCCGTTAGCTGGCCGCTTGTGGAAGCGGGGAGGGGGAGGGAGGGGGGCCGCAGACGCGGCTTGGGGCTCATTCGCACCGAACCGCGCGCGTTCACCGTCGAACGCGCACAGCCGCTGCGCATAACGCCCTCTCGGCCGCCAAACCGACTTCTCCTACGAAAGCGGCGGTGTCCGAAGTCGGTCGTCAAGGGCCACCGTCCTGCTTCTTTTCCATCTCAGCCTGCTGCAACGCACTTCATTCAAACGATCAAGATGGAGATCGTGCCTCTTTGGAGCTCCCTGATGAGCTGATCATTTCAATCAGGTGTGTTGCAGCAGGGCAGGGGCAGATGGACAACGGGCAGGACAGCGGCCTTCCAGGACATGTCCGGACTGAAGCTTTGGGACAAAGACAAGACCTGCTACGGACCTGCTACAAAAGCTTCCACCCAAAACCCCCAACCCCCCCCCCCCCCACACACACACACACACAACTTCCAGCTCGCGATGACAAATAGCAACTGGATCTCAGTCAAAGGGCAATTGGTGTGGTTCTCTTCAATCAAAACATAAAGCCTATCTATGCCAATGATGACACTTGTGTTGAAATGGTGCGGGGATTATGGAGGTTGTCCGTGCAAAGGTTGGTGAAGGTCAAAGAGGAGCACGTCACCTTGCCGTTGACGTCCTGCAGCACGATGTTCTCTGGCTTCAGGTCCCTGTGGATGATCTTGTTCTCGTGCAGGTACTGGATGCCGCAACCTGCCGCACAGTCACGTGCCTCACCAACGAGCCGCAACCGCTGGCGAGCGCACGAGTCACCTCGCGCCGCCGCAGGCCAAGCTCGCATGACGCATGCGCACGCCGGCAAAGACGCCGCACCTCACATGGGACACGTACCCACGTCGTTGAGTAGGGACAAAACGTCGCTCTCCTTCAGGCCGCAGCAGTTCTCCGGCCTGCTCAGAACCTGAACAAAGATGCCGTTAGACGGAGGCAAGGCGGCCGGGGAGCGGGGTATTGGGGGGGCCGAGGCGGGGCGTCGCCCCCACCTTCCTCAGGTCGCCGTGCGAGCAGAACTCCATGGCCAGCAGCGGAAGGTCGTTCAAGGCGATCAAGTTGATTTCTTCCGGGACGTCGCGCGCCGTCACCACGTTGATGTGGTTCAACCTGAGCGGGCACAAGGACGCCAACGCACGTTTAGACGCGGGTTTGTTTGGGTTTTTTTGTAAAATCCCAAATGTCTTTGGGTCAGGTGAGTTTCTGAATTCCGCCATTGTGCACTGCTCGCACGACCGATATGGCTGCCGGCAGAGAAGAAGAACTCCTTGAGAAAGCTCGGCCAGACAAGCTAGCCCATTTGATCGCTAGATTACATTTTTTTATTTTTCAAACAAGCCACTTCAAAAAAATTATTTAAGAAGGATCAATTTTGGCCATTTTTTTCAAGGAAAGGAAAGAGTTGTTTTCTCACAAACAAATATCTGGCTATTCTTTTATTTCTGTGAAAATGTTGGCATGTTAATGAAGGATGGGGGTGGGGGGCAAAACTACTTCTGGATAAAAGTTACTGTCGTTGGCGTTCTCCCTGAGCACGGAGGAAAAAAAGCCAATGAGAGTTGGAAATCCAAAGCGCGCAATTTGTCGGCCGGGCCGAGCGCAAGTTGCGAGTGCTAAGAAGGACCGACTTCTTCATGATCTGGATCTCTCGGCTCCAGCGGTCCTTGTTCCTGGGCGTCAGCTCCAGTCGGCACATCTTCACCGCCAGCTTCTCGCCGCTCACCTGCGGGACATCGACACCACATGTCAGCGGACGCTTCGGGGGGCAAACGGAGGCTCAAGCTTTCGTCCCGCTACGCCGCCACAACACGGAGCCCTCGGGCGGAATTCGAGGAAGGAAGGTGGATGATCTGTTGGGCCTTCCTCCTTCCGGCAAAACGCCGCATCATTGGCGCAAGGCTTTGAGCTCCTCGACAGTCACCCTCTAAAAGCGCGTCGAACGCGCCGACTATTTGTGATTCATGATGGGAATGGCAAGAGCTGGGCATTTGACCCAAAATGGAGCGTCTGTTATTCGTCGGCTCCAAATTGGAACACGACAGACTGACTTGATTATTTGTCAGGATTTGGTCTGCAGCTCGGGGAAACCTTCTCTGATTGCCTGACAGGCTTCATTTAAAAGTAAGATGGTACGCGCTCAGATCCCGACAATTTCTCCAAGCCGGCGTGCAGTAAAGTCCCGTAACATCACTAGCAGGAAAAAGTCGACTTGAAGACTGCAAATGGAACACGACTGGTGCCGAGAGGAAGGAGTCACGGGCGTGAGTCACGTGAGTCAGCAATCATTTGTTCCTTTGTCTTGGAGGATGTTCAAGGCCTCTCAAGTGCTCCTTTCACAATGACGGCGGCCCGTCCTCAAGGTCACTCAAGTTGACGGCGGCGCACTACAAAGGGATTTTGGAGTGGCATTTTCGAGGACTATCGAGGTGCGCGAATTCAAGGCGGTCAAATCCGGTCATCAAATGTACTCATTTCTCCAAACACGTGTTCCTCCACGCTGGGGGGTGTAACCCAAACATGGAAGCGGAGGAGCTGGCAAACAAACAACAAAGTGGCCTCTGGCCATGCTTTTACTTTCACTTCGGCTTCAAGTGAACGCAAGGCAAGCGTCCGGGCGCCACTCGTGTTGCGTCGGAACGCTCCGAACAAGCCGTGACCGCGACTCACGTGATGCTGGTAGAGGTAGACGTGGGCGAAGCCTCCCATGCCCAGCCGCTCCTTCAGCTCCCAGTCGCCGCACTTGTGGTTGGTGTGTCGGAACGGAGGCTTCTCCATCGTGCTTCCGCCGTCCGCAACCTGAGCCAGAAAGTAGACGGTGACGCCAGGCAGGCTGACTCACATCCGTTCCCCCTTGTGCCTACATCCCGTTGTCATTGGTCCACCAACATCGCTCGCTCGACCAAGTGGCTCATTGCTGAGCGCAACACGCGGAAGAACCTGGCCTAAGTTCATGTTGTCTGCTCGCTGGCGGCTAATGCTAACGTCAACAGCCGACGGCGCTCCGGGACGGAAACGGCGGCGCTGGGCCGACGAACGACAACGCGCGTTCGCGGAAGAAGATGTCGATGAAACACTCACGTCGCCAGTCGTCCTACATGAGCCGCACGGACACCGAGCGCGCTTTGGTCTGCTCTTCTTTCCTTTCTCTTTTGCCAGCGACTGAACGCAGGACTTTGCTGCGTGACGTCATCGACCTGCGCGCCACTGAAAGGCGGGGTTGGGGAGGAGCGCTCGTTTGCGTCATTTTGCCGCTGCTTTTAGCCTATTTTTTGCTGCCGCTGCTGCTGCTGCTGCTGCTGCTGTAACAAAAACGCTCAACAACTTTTTGGTTTTTAAACAATTATTTATTTAACAAAGATAACTCTGAACAAAAGAACGACGGTGAGCTCGTTTACGTTCATGTCATGAGTCAGACAAATAGACAAATGACAAATGAGTATATCGCTAACATCTGAGAATGTTTTGGTACAGATTTCTTTTCCACTTAAATTTTGGATGTTAAACAAGAAATCAGTGATCAGAATTTGATAGGAAACCATTTTGTTAGAAATTCAAATGGCACAGATATATGGAAGCCATTTCCGCCAGTAAAAAAATCAATAAAATGAGAATAAACTCATTCTGTATGGCAATGTCGTTACTATGGAATTCAGTATGGCACAGTGTGTTTCGGACAGAATTGATTTTTTGGGTGTTATTACTGGCGGAGGCCTACAAATATGTATTGCATTCACTTGAAAAAATATATAGTATTTCTGAATCATTTGTGTGATTTTTGTTTTTGGGGGGGATATTTTTTCCTGTTTTTTGGGCTACTTTTCCAACCCCCGAGATTTCAGAGAATTTGAAACAATAGATGCATTTATTCCTTTATTGAGAGCCCATAAACCGACATGATCTTACAGAAGCAAATAGTATTCACTTTGAAAAAAAACACAGGCTTTTTTTCTGACTCTTTATTTTGCTCTGCTTTTCCCCGCCAAAAAAAAAAAAAAAAAAATATATATATATATATATATATATATATATATTATTTTTTTTTTTTTCTCAGAATTCCTTTTTAAAAAAGAAAATTCTATTGGGATGGGATCTTTTTGTCCCCGTAGTCTCCCCGAAAATCCAAATGATTCCGGAGAACAGAAAAAAAAAACCTCAGACAAACGGGAAAATAGATTTAAAAACCCAAACCCAACCCAAAAGTACATTACACACAAACAGACCCTCCCCCACCCCAAGTGAATGCAACACACTTGCGTACATTTCTCTTCCCAATGAAGAACAAAGAAAAATTTTTATTCAACCAGATGAAAGTGTTCACAAAGGAGCAGAAAGAGAAGACGTGCAGCGGCAGCGGACCTGAACCGGTCTGACAGTCCAAATCAAGTAGTATAAACATGCTTTATTTACAATCATCACGTTGCTGATGGAGGGAGAAAACATTGCCAGGGCGACCACCACTGTGCACCAAGTGCACGCCTCTTTCACGCGCACGCCTGCGTCCACCACCCGGTGGATGTGAGCAACTTTGGTTACCATGGTAACCAGCCTCTGACTCCGGCTCAAGTCAGTCGCCAACGTGGGGGCGGGCCTTCACCTGTCCTTTGAGCTCCATCTAGGACGATAAGCAACCCCCCCCCATGTATGTGCACATGCACAGTGCAATGCACACACACACACACATCTACACACGTGCCTATGGAATCGAAAGATGCGCGCATATGCACACACAAAACACATGGGCATACACACACACACACACACACACACACACACACACACACACACACACACACACACACACACACACACACACACCAAAATAAATGTGATTGAGTGTAGACGAAGAAGAGTTGAAGTGCTGAAGCCCTGATTAGATATGCGAGGGGGCGGGCTCTATGAGCTGTCCTGCCGCCAAGCAATAAACAGCCAGTCCGGCAGATGACGCCGCTCTGACCTTCCGGGCCGCGTTCGACGTTCAAGGGCGGCGTCGGCCTTTGACGATGCACGTCCTGCACTTAAATGCGGCGCGCGGGAGAAGGCGAAAGAACATTCCCGATTCGTCTGGCGAGTGAGTGCACGGCGCCTGGCTCCCGCTGGTGGCCCCCAAGGACACGGGAACACAAGGCGGCGAGATGACGAAAAGAACCAAAGAGCAAGAAAGAGATGAGCGCAAGAAAGGAAGAAGCTGAGACAAAAAGAAGAGAAGAGAGGAGGAAATGAGAAGCGTCCGCGCAGGAAGTGACGACAACACACGAGGGAGGAAAAGTTGGGGAACAGCAAGTCAAGGGGAAAAAGGTCCGTAAAAAGAAAAGAGGAGTGAAGAAAGGAAGGGAGAAGGTTGGAAAGGGAAAGAAAGAAAAGGGAATGAAAGGCAAAGAAATAAAAGGAAGGAAAGAAAGGCGAAAAGAAAGGACAAGGAGGAAAGAAGGGAGGCAAAGAAAGAAAAGGGGAAGGAGAGGCAAGGCAAGTCAAAGGCGTTCCTTCCAGTTCTGACTGGGTGCCATTTTGGACCACGTTGTGGGCGCCATTGTCCCCGCCCGTCCACGCGGGTAGTCGGCCGGCCTGAGGAGGCGAAGGCCTCCCCCGCCCCCGCCGGCTCCAGAGCAAAGAAAAAGGCCCGGCGGCGGCGGCGACGGCGGCGGCGGCGGCCGATCGCCCGCCCGCCATTCCGCCCGCCCGCCCGCCCGCCCGCCCGCCCTCACTTCTTGACGGCTTGCCTGTAGCTGCGCCGCTGGACGTCCGCTCGGGTCCCGCCGGCCTGGCTGCCGTCGCGCAGGGCGGGGCTGGACTGCGCCCTCAGCAGAGCGCCCTCATCCTCCCCCAGCTCGGCCTCCGGCTCGGCCTCGCCGCCCTCCGTCTTGGCCCGCAGCAGGGCCACGTACGTCTCGTAGCGCGTTTTCTACGGAAGTCGGAGCGGAACGCGCACCAATCAATGATGGCTCAGCAAGCGGCTCGTTCCAAACAATGTGGACGTGTTGAGCGCACGATGGCGGCGCGTTGGCTTTTTCCCAATCGTCGCTTCATAAACAGCGATAGGTTGCAAACATCTTTCGAGCGTATGGGACCCGGTTTTTACACATTTGAACGTGCTGCATTAAACAATGCGGCCTCGCTTGAGGCCTTTTCATGACATTTTGAGCCAAGTGAATCGCAGTAGTTGTACTCGCACTCCTTCTTGAAAACGTTTGTAGGGTAACACTTGTTCAAGTGTCCCATACACTTGAAGGCAAAATCCATTTTCATCCCGTTAGTCCCTCAAGCGATACAATCGTGGGAAGAAGAACGGATCGTCCCGAAACAGGACTAGTGACGGCGGTCGAACGCGCGCTCCTTTGCAACGCGCACACGTTCGGCAGCTTTCGCTCGGGACGCATTGAGTCGGGAGGCGAGCGCGAGGCCACTTGGCCAAATCCTACGAGTGCGCCAAGACACGGACCGACCTCAAAGTGCAGATGCTGGTCCCTCTGCTGGTACTGGTCCAGCTGTCTGCCTTTGAGTTTGCGTTGGGGCGGGCAAGAACGCAGCTCGGCCAGCTCCGACGTCACGGCCCGCAAACGGGCCTCGTGCGAACGCGCCTGCTCCTCCTGCAAGCACACACGGCATCAAGGCGCGAGCGACGTGCCCTTCCGATGCACCTTGAGGGCTTTGGGCTCAGGCAAGGACCGACCAGCGTCCGGAGCATTTGAGTCATGCGCTAGCACGCCGCCTTAGCCAAGCGCTTGGCGCGCGGCGCACGTGCGTGTGGTGTGTTGCGGGCCCACCTGGGAGAGTTTGGACATGTTGCCCGGCAACAGCGGCCTGCTGAACTTCTTCTGGGAGCCGACGGCGGGCGGGAAGGGCGGAGCCGAGAAGGTGGCCGCCACCGCGTTGATGCTGGTGATCCACGAATGCATCTGCTCGGCATTTCTGTCGCGGTCCGTGGGCAAAGGTCAACGTGGGCCGCGTGGGCACGCGCGCCCTCTACAGGGAGGTGGCCAGTTTGGCAGGTCCCCAACGCATCTTCAAGTGATTGGGATTGAGGCGACAACGAGCGAATGAGCGCCAACGCGGGCGCTCTCCGAGTAACTGACGATGGCCTTTTTTTACGTTGGGCAAAATCCATGCGCTGCAAAATCAATGTTGGAATCGATGAACATTTATGAGCGCATAAACAAAGGTCGCGGCAGCTCGCGGCGAGGTCGACATCCGACCCGCGCTCGCGACACGTTCCCAGAGGACCGCCAAACGGCCCGCTCGCTGTCGGCACGGGGGCCCGGCACGGGGGCCCGGCTCGGCGGCGGCGGCGACGAGAACGGGAGGAGACGCGACGTGCGGCGGTCGCCATGGAGACGCAGGAAGGCTCACGCGAGCGGCCAATCCCAAAAGTCCCTCAAGAGCGAGGCGGCGTGGGGAGGCGGGGCTTAATTATCTGGGCCAAACACCAGACGCAACTGGAGCAAGGCCTCTGCGTGCGCGCGCGCGCGCCAGTGAGCGCCGGCATGTCATGCTTGACGCTCAGGTGGCGTCAGTGTCGTTGGATCATATTGGCAGATGGCGGGTGCGGCGTGAGACACACACACACGCAGACACGCGCACGCGCACACGTAATCAGTTACTCTCACAGCTACGCCGTCACAGTCACTCACTCACTCATGCACACACACTCTGCGGCGGTCTCCCGAGCCAAAGACCTAAAGGCCCAAAGGCCGCGGGTTGGATCCCCGGGCCGATGTGTGGAAGTATCCTCGAGCAAGACACAGACCCGCCCCCCCCCCCCGGTTGCCGAACGAGGTCGAGGCGGAATACCGCAATCCAAGTGACAGCCCGCTTGCCAGCCCATGACCGCACGCGCGGCCACGAATGATAGCGCACCCATGCGTGTGCACACTTACGGCGCCTGGAAGAGGAAGAGCCTCCAGTCGGCGGTGCGCAGGTAGAAGACGTTTGCGCGTTTGCTGTAGTCGGCCGCTCGGATGGCGAGCGAGTGATGGACGGAGACGGCGTTCTTCAGGTCATCGTCCGTCAGCGGCTTGTCGGCGCGGTACTCGCCCTGAGCGCGTCAGCAACGTAGCCTTAGCGTTAGCATTAGCACGCAAACGAGACATGAGGCGCCACTCACTTTCTGCAGGTAGAGGATCAGCCCCTTCAAGATGGCGTAGAAGGTCTTCCAGCCTCGCTTGCCTCTCGGTGCTGGAGCGCGACAAACAAGCGTGAGAGCGGGCGCGACAAACAAGCGCCAGAGCGGGCGCCAGAGCGGGCGCCAGAGCGGGCGCAACAAACAAGCGCCAGAGCGGGCGCCAGAGCGGGCGCGACAAACAAGCGCCAGAGCGGGCGCCAGAGCGGGTGCCAGAGCGGGCGCCAGAGCGGGCGCCAGAGCGGGCGCCAGAGCGGGCGCAACAAACAAGCGCCAGAGCGGGCGCCAGAGCGGGCGCTCTCAATCATCTTTTGGCCTACAAAATAGATTCACGTTTGCCACACTTGGTTATGCTGCAGCCTCGTTTCCAAATGAATCGGCTTCTTTTGAGGCCCCCTTTAAATTGAACATTCTGGGGGAATCTTTCTCAATCATTTTGGAAGAATAAAAAAGTGAGTGCATCCAAAAGGTTTTCAAAGCGCTTCACTTTTTTCCACATTTCGAAAAGTGAAAAAGAAAGCAAGTCCAAGTGAAGCAGTGTGAATACTTTGCGGACGTCCTCCACGGCTTCTCACGTACTTCTCTTTCCGTCCGAGTCGGCGTGCACTTTGCGCACCAGGAAGCCGTTCTTGTACAGCGCCGTCCCGCAAGCCGCACTCTCGTCCGCCGACAAGGTCCCGTCGTCGCCGCCGCCGCCGCCGCCGTCGCCGCCGCCGTCGCCGCCGCCGCCGTCGCCTTTGACCGATCTGGACGAATCGCACAGGCTGTCCCCGAGCTCCGAGAAGGACTTCCTCAGTTCCTCCTCGTCGCTGCGGAGGCATCAAAAACGTGAGCGCGACACAAAGATGGTCGTCGCGCGCACCAACCGCACTGCATCTTCAGCTCCTCCCTTGCCGGCGGGCGCGGCACGGCTGGCAAAAGTACTCGCGCGCCACCTACAAGTACCGTTACTCGGGGAGAAAAAAAAAAAGAGACCAGCCTATTTGGACAAAGCCGCCGGTAGAAAGTGCACCTGTCAGTTTTCACATGTAGGCAGTCCAAGTCCAAAAGGTTTTGAAAAAAGTGGGCGCGGACGCCAGGAAGAAGGCGCGGCCGACGCCGTGGTTTGGCGTCGCACGGGCAACGCTCGTTAGCTCGGCAGGCGGCGCCGTCCGCCCCCGAACGGAGGACGGACGACAACTCCCGATAAGCGCTCGGGCCGTTCAATCGGCATGCGGCCTGTTGCTTGGCAACTGCCGCACCGCCTGAGCGGCTTCTTACACAGCCCGAGCGGAGGGGGGGAGGGGGGGCAACGCGCTTCCACGGCGACGCCTCGACATCCGCGCTGTGCAAATTCCACACGCGCACGCGCGCACACAGAGTGAGGGCTGACACGCCCCCTCAGGCGGTCGAGCGACGTCATCAAACGACGTCGTCATGGAGATGAAGTGTTTTGCTCCCGCGGCTATTCTGGGAGAGGAAGTGGGAGGATGCGGGTGAAGCGAGAGAGTGGTCGCCGTGGTGCCGTCGCCATGGCAACAAAGCCCAGCCAGCCGCCGGCCTAATCGCCATCCCCGAGCTCCCGCTCGACCGCCGGCCCTGGTCGACGTTAGCGATCGCTGGCCGGTTTCCTCGCTCCGTTCGGCTCGGCATACCGGAGCGCACCGGGATCGAGCCCCCGAAGTCCGCTCAAGGTCCCTGGCCGTGATTGGGGGAGCGGGGAAGGTGCGAATGATTGCCAAGGCAGTAACTAGGAGAGGACTTTCCCCTCGTTGACTCAAGCGATGAAACGATCGAGCGAAGGGAGGACTTTCCCACGGGCGCCCGCGGAGCTCCAAGCGTTCATGGGATCCTCCGAAAAGGCCTTTTGAAACGGCGGACCGGGCGGTTGACTGGCGGGGCTCCATATTTGGAGACGGCGCTCGTGCACCAAAAGTGGCCCGTCTTGACTTTGGCGCCGGCGCAAGCAGAGCGCTTTGGCCCATTTGGGAATGTGGCCCATTTGGGAATTTGGCCCATTTGGGAATGTGGCCCACTTGGGAATGTGGCCCACTTGGGAATTTGGCCCATTTGGGAATTTGGCCCATTTGGGAATTTGGCCAAAGCGGACGGCGCTCGGGCCTTTTCTCGGACACGGTGACACGCGGACGCGAAGGATGGGATTGCAAGGGGGTCTCCAAGTGTCCTGTTGACACCCACCGCGGCGCAAACCGGCCAATTTGAATCTGCGAAACTACCGGGAGAGAAGGGAAACTCCGCCCGTGCGCACCCTTCGCCCGCACTTTGGCTGGCCGCGAATAAAGAGCCCTCCGTCTGAAACCATGAATTGAATACTCCCCCAAATCACTCCAACAGGGGTTTTCATATGGCAAACTACATAGTCGGCTCGAGGTCCGAAACAATCGATTGAGTACTCCTGAACGACGGCGTGGGCATTTTGGGATGGCGGAGGAGAGGGCTGGAAAAAATGTGGTCTCGCGATGCATGGTGATACTTTTTATGCCGATACCAAGTATCGATACTTCACCAACCGAAGCCATGCCTGGTTCCGTTCTGTCCTTTGATGTCCTTAAAGTGAAGCTTTGCGCATCGACCTCTATTTATTGCGCGCCTGTGTGTCAGGAACGGTTACTGGAACAGTTTACGCCCTTTTCAAGCGTGACACTTGAATAAATGTCACCCAATGGCACCTCAGTTCAAACTTTGGAAACACATGGCTCCATTTCTTTTCCTACATCTATGTTTATAATAGTCCAGTATCGCGATACGTATCGGATCGCGACCCACGCATGGGATCGGGACAAAAGTGCAGCGCGCCGGCCCTAGTGGACGATATGATCGGCGCGTGAGCGTGTGTGCGCGTGCCCGGTATGTGGCGGACTTACAGGGTCCACTGCAGCTTCTGCGTCTTGATGGAGTTGTAGAGCGCCTGCAGAAACACAAGCAAAGCTGTTACTCGGCACGGCAGTCGCCAACGGACGCTTAGCTAGCAGCCGGCGATCAATCGACGAGCCGTCGTTGGTCAGCAGCGAGTGTCGCGGATCTTATTTGAGACGAGCGGACGGGGCGACGTGTTCCGTTCCTTGGAAAGCCAGCGAGCGGGCTCCCGTTCTCGGAAGCCCGACGACAATCGAAGCGACGGGACGGGCGCAAAGGTTTTCGTACGCGAGCGGCTCAGACCGACCCCTCGTCCGCTTCGGTTCGGGTTCGGTTTCGACCCGGTTAGCGAGCAGCTAGCGATCGGTTTGTGAGCGATTACCGCGCAGGCTTGCTGGCGATGACGTCACGAGAGCCGTGGCGTGAGTCATTGCAGCAGCTTGCCGCTAGTTATCGGCAACCAGCCACCAGTTAGCAACAAAGCGGCTTCGGCTTCGGCTTCGGCTTCGGCTCGCGACCTGTTAGCGACCAGCGAGAACTCGATAACGTGGCGAGACCGGCGCTCGAGCGGCCGGACCGCCGCAAACTTGGCAGAGGCGCGGAGGAGACCGCGCGTTGGTCGCCATGGCGACACGCTTCGGCGTACCTTCCTCCTCTTGCGGGCCTGCGGGTGGTTCTGGCCGTCCTGAGCTTTTCCCAACAGGTCGGGAAAGACGAGCGGCTTGAGGGATCGCGAGCGCGGCGTCCTGGGATAGCGGAAGGGGTCCATCATGCGGAAATCGCGGCCGTAGCGCACCGTGCACAGCGAGCGCGAGCGCAGACGTCCCGCCGAGTGCAGGCTGTTCACGCCGATCATGGTCAGCAAACAAGTCGGCGGCAGATGGCCACAGGGGAGCGGGCGGGACGGCCCACCGGGGGGGGTTCCGGGTCGTCGATCACTGGCCGGGGGCGTGCGCACCTGGCGCGTCCGCGTCCATGGCCGCTGCACAACTTCTGCGAGGGGGTGTGTGCGCGCGCGCGCGCAAGGATTCGGGCAGGCTGAGGCGGTGGGGGGGGGGGGGGGGGGCGTCAACGCTCAGACTCGGCGTCGGGATTCCAAAGAGCGTCACTTTCGTCGCAAGCCGACGCGGAGGAGAGCAAAAAGAAAAAGAAGCTTCCTGTCGCTGGCGGCGCGGCCCTTTCTCCGTTTTGCCCTTTTTTTCCCAGCAGGCATTTCTCTCGCGGTTTTTCCCTGCCTTTTGTGTTGCCACGGCGACCGCAAGGCGAGGCGCTGCCGAATGTCACCAGCCGAATGTCTTCCTCGCTCGCTCTCTCGTTTGTTCTCTCTCGCTTCATCTCTGCGCTCGTACCGCCCCCGTAGCAAGCTCCACCCCCTCCCTCCCGTTCCATTTGGTCTTCGCACATCCAGGCGGTGACGAGCGGCTCGTGTGGGCGAAAAGGTGCAAATGTTCGCCATCAACTTACCATCCACTTCCTGTCGGACTGTGACGGTGTGTGTGTGCGTGCGTGCGTGCGCGTGTGTGTGTGTGTGACAGAGAGCAAAGTGTGCGTCAGAGAGTGCGCGTAAGAGAAAGCGTTTGAGAACGGCAGTGAGTGTTCGTGTGTGTGTGAGAGAGCGAAGGTGAATGCGAGAGATCCAAAGCGCGGGTGTGAGAAAGAGAAACGCGAACGCGTGTTGGTAGTCGCGGCCTCTAGGGGGCATCGCCGGCACCGAGACGCTTTTGAACTTTTGTGCCGTTTGTGGACGCTCCCAAAGAGGACGCTGAAGCTGGCCGCGCACGGGGGGGGGGGGGGGCTGCCGCGGATCGGGCCACAGTGCGCCTTTAGCCACAGCGAGCCGCTTCTCCTCAAGTGGCAGGTCAACCGGCTCTGGAGGAGACGCACCGGCGGCTAAAGACAAACTGGGGCAGGGTTTGGACTTTCTGGACCTGGATTTGACACCTCGGAATTTAGAGCGCATACATAACCTTTCAGAACACTGGGGCCAACTGCATTGGACCAAATGACCTTGAGCCAGTGCCATCAGTGCCGTGCGGTATAAAAAAAAAAGTGCCCACAAATCAAACAGACGGACGCTAACGCGAAGGAGACGCTAATGCTCCGGAAAGACGAGTGACGCCAGGGAGACGCTAGTGCCGCCAGGGAGACGCTAGTGCCGCCAGGGAGACGCTAGTGCCAACAAGGCTGGCTCACCGGAGGCCGTCAAACCACCTCCTTGGAAACAGGAAGCCCACCAGGGCCGGCGCCCACCGCCTCGTCTCGTCTCCACGGCGATTGGGCAGAAAGACCGAGGGGGCGGGGGGCAGGCGGACTTGATGGCATCCCTGTGTTACCGTGGCAACCACTCAAGGGACACTAACGGCGCTCGGGGACTTCACAGGAAGGAAGCCGTGCGCATTTGGGATGTTTACGCGCACGCACAAGCAAAACAAAGATCACGAGGACAGCGGGCTAACGGGGGGGGCAAGGAGGGGAGGGGGCCGAGGAGCGGGCGCTGGTGAAGGAGCCGCTCGAGAAAAAACAAAGACAAACGGAAAACGGAAAGAAGAAAATGAGAAAAAAAAAGGGAAAATGACCAAAAAAAGAGGAACACAATCATGGAAAAAGAAAAGAGGACCAATGAAAGGGAGTATGGCATGAAAAAGGAAAAAAAAGGGCAAGATGCGGGAAGCAAAAAGAAAAGGACAAAAAGAAAAGAGGAATAGAACATGAAAAAGGGGGAAAGAAGAGTTCAAAAAGGAAGAGGAAGAAACGTAAGGAAAAAGAGAAGAGGACAAAGGAAAAGTTGTTGAGAGGGGAGAATGAAAAGCAGAGAAGTTGACGACGATCCGCCCACAAAAGGGACTGGACGGACGCAGGCACGCAGGCACGCAGGCACGCGCGCACGCGTCGTAGATCAAGACGTGTCAAGGAGGCCTGGCCCCAAAGCAAGTCTGACGTTTCCCGCCCGTCCCGTTTGCTTTTTCCACTTACCGGGAGCAGATGTTTGGGGAAGGCGCGTCCATCACTGAGTCCGTCCAAGTTGCGGACAAATTGCGCACAGGACATGGTGGCGCCAACATCCTGACAAACGACACGCACATTTCAGCCACAGGTCTGCGCATTTGGACACACACGCGCTCTTTACATTGGGAGCATTTTCGGAGCGTTTGCTTCCCAACGCTCAAGAGGCAAATGTTTGTCATTTGGTTTCCCGCGAGCGTGCCGCCCGCAACAAATGGACGGTGCGGCGGCCGCGTTGTGACGTCGCAGCTCAACGCGGCGGCGCTCCGCTCTCCGGGAAGAGATGGCGCAAAGGGGGCGGAGAAGGCCCCAGACAACAGCGTCCTTGTTCCCGCGTCACAGAGCGTCTCTTTGCCCGCATTTGGGTTTGTCGTGTTTGTTTGCCTTGCCGCTTGGTGCGTGTCAAGAAATGCCTTCAAAAGTTGCCGACTGCCTTGACGCCGCCGCCGCCGCTTGGTGTTTGCCACGGCTGCCGTTTGGCATTCCAAGTCGGCATGTGAAGCTCGGCAAAGGTTTGAGCGGACCAAGTTCACAGGGTCAAGGCCAAGGTCATTCTCTCAAAAGGTCTCGAGCGAGAGAGACAAAAGTGGAGCAAACCAACGCTTGAAAAGTGTCTTGATGAGCGCATGGGACTTTCAAGCGTTTGGGAGGGGGAAGGAGGTCTTTTCTTGAATGACATTTGTGAATATGGCCTCTTATTGTAGATTTTCGCCAATCAATGCCCGAGTGTGCAATGTGGCCCGAAACACACGCGCGCACAGACTCACCGGGCCGTGCAGATCCGCGTCGAGCGACATGAGCGCACGCGCCAGCGTGTGAACGGCATCTGAAGAGAAAAACAACATTTCGTTGCCGTGAACAGCATCAGAAGAAAAACATTTCATCGCTGACATGTTCATACGAAAGAAAAAGGCTACATACACACACAGACACACATATATATATATATACATACAAATACATATATATATATACATATATATACATACAAATACATATATATATACATACAAATACATATATATATACATACAAATACATATATATATACATACAAATACATATATATATATATATATATATATATATATATATATATAAATAACAGCATTATTTTTATCCAATGCTGTTCCTTACATTTCACTGCAGCACTGTCACTTACTTAGAGTATTTTTTCCTCTGTACTATGTACAGGCCGAAATGAGTGTTCCTCATATTTTTTATGTAGATGTAGGTTGGTGTGTATACACATGTGTATATACACATGTTACTGCGTATATCTACATAGGTTTGATTCTAAATGTTTGCCGTCAATGTTATACATTAATGGCCACATTATGCCGCCGCCCCTGTGTGACCTATATCTTTGCTACTGTAACAATGAAAATTTCCCCACTGTGGGATCAATAAAGGCATTCTTATCTTATCTTATATATATATATATATATATATATATATATATATATATATATATACACACACACACATATATACATATACACTCATGTATCCATACACACATAAACAATACATATACATATAAACACATATACATATATACATACATATATATATATATATATATATATATATATATATATATATATATATATATATATATATATATTAGGGATGTAACGGTACGCAAAATCACATTTCAGTTTCTTGGAAACTTCTGTTCGGTATATTTTCGGTACAAAAAAACCCCAGATTTTTTTTTTTTTTTAAATACGTAAGCGGTGCATTTTTGTGAAAAAATACATCAAAGCGAACCATTCGGGTGATATTCTAAGAAATGACACCAGAATAAAAAATACACCGTGTAGATACTTTTTGTGATGAAAAAAATACATACAATCACAGTTACAATTATTGCCAACTATATTCAAACTCTTGTTCTTGAAAATAAAATACAGTAAGTTCCAAAAGTCTTTCTGAAACGATATACCTTTCGAGCTCTGGCTCGTTTGCGATTGCCATAATAATGCCATTCATCCGTGCGTTTAGGATTTATCAAAGGCTTCTGCCGTACAGGCTCCTCTTTTGCGAGCGAGCGCCAGTCGATAGCGTCCGTGCGTGAGCTGGTGCTAATAATAAATACCCATCGGAAACGGTACGCCAGCCGACCGCACCGAACGTGACGTACCCAAACGTATTAACGCACCCACGGATACCGTTACGCACCTAAATATACACACTCACGCACGCACAAGGTGTTCACAAGGTCACACGCACATACTACATACATACCCAGGTTTTTTGAGAGGTTCTTTGTGGACCAGATTTTTTGCACATCGCAAGCATGCGGAGTCCAGGCAGTATGTCGAGCAGCACGCAGACGTGAGCGCACGCGTTCGCTTTGGTGTTGACAGACATGTGGAGATGCGCACGTATGTAATGAAACCCGTAGCCGCGCCTACACGGACCGCATTGTCATGCCACTGAACCTGCTGACCCACAAGTGACATGCCCCCATAAATAACGTTTGCATGCGTCAGATTAGATCAGATCGTCACCTTCCTCAAATAACGCTCTTCCCCCCCCCCCCCGGTTTCTTGGAAAGCAGCAAAAAAACCGAACCAAAATAGTGATGAGATTCTATTTCTTCCTAGTTGTATTTGCGGGAGAACGGAATCAAGTGTTGAAGTGAGGATGTCGCCAATTTTAGCAGAGGCGGCTGACATCCTGAGGAGGAAGAAAAACAACTCATCTTTGTCCAAATATGACTTGGGGCCTTACTTGGGAGTTAGCTTTGGTTTTACCAACACCATGACGTTGGCCTTTGGATAGCGGCTTGGACGCATGCATGGCGGCGTTGCCCGCGCTCACCTTCCGAGGGAAAACCGCTCGGGTTGCACTGCAAATAACGGCGGGAAAAGTGCCACAGTTGCCGCTCTCCTTCATGACTGGCCTCCGACACCGCCGCCCGCTGCTGCTGCTGCTGCTGCTGCTGCTGCTGCTGCTTCAGGAACACCCTGAGCATTGAACACGAGCATTGCAGCTGACCACTTGAGGTCATCGTTGAGCAGTGTTCTCTTCGAAGAACAACACCCCCACACACACACACAGGCACTCTCATGTACGGACGCACGCGCGCGCACACGCACACACACGCACCCCCCCCCCCACACACACCCCTGGGAGCCTGCGTCTCACACACACACCTGAGAGCCTGGTCCAGACGGAGATGTGAGAAGTCAAACAGTCGGAGGTACTCGTCTGCCAGCGGGCGGCCGAAGTCGTTGCTGCCACACAAAAACAAGACAGCAAAAAGAAGACAAAGAGCCAAAAAAGGGGAGGAGCCCTGAGCAGCATGCAGCGAGCGGCACGGGGACTCACTTCCCGCTCAGCTGGCACGCCGCATCCGCCTGGCAGACGCCGTCCGAGCGGCGGAGGCATCGCGCCAAGCGCTGGGCGTCTCGCCGCCACTCCGCGGGCCCCCGCCGGACCGCCTCCTCCCTGCCGACCACAGCCATACATTCCTTTTGACAAGTTGCTTCTCTCTCCCGCGCCGCTTTAGTCCGTTTGCCCAAAAGGGACTTCTTTCGTCGCTCTTCGATGCCAGCGGCGCACGACAACGAGCGCGTCGATTCACTGCTCCTCCACGAGATGGCGGACATGTCAACCTTCAACCAATCAAGTCAACCCCGTTCCCATTCGAGGCATCTTACTGCTAGCGGACGAGCTGACCTTGGCGCGGACGGCGGCGGGCGCGAGCGGCCCCGCCTGCCGGGGGGCGTGTCCTCCGAGCCGCCGCTCAGCCTCTCGCTGGACGGCGCCCGCGTGGCGTCCGAGTCGCCGGCGGGGTCCCGGCCGTCCGGGCTGTGGCAGGACGTCCCCTTGGCGCGCGCCGACTCGACGATGCTCTCAAAATGGCGGCTGAAGGCGTCCTCGGCGCCGCGGCCGGGGCCCCGCAGCCGGACGGGCGACTTGAGGGCCGGCTGACGGGCGTCCAAGAAACACTCCGACGCTCTGCGCGCAAAACAGCCGGCGGCATCATTCATCCTATTATTGGTGTTCACCGTCGGCGGCTGTATTTTTGCTGTTGTTGCTGCATCAATGCAAGTGAAAGGAAGACTCCCAAAAGGGGGTCGGGGCGGTCGGGCGGTGGCCTACGATGACCAACTTCAGCAATAGAGCACTCCCAATAAGTTGGCCAGGACATTGGGGAGAAATTTCAGTATGGGCCAAAAATGCATTTTGCTAAATGCCTGCCTATTTGCGCTTGGGCGTTCATAAGACCACATTGGTTTATTTGGGGGTTTTTTTTTCCAACCTATCCTGCAGGATCCTGAATGGAAAACTTTCTTTGGAGCTGGAGCCCAAGCACTAAAAGTGTGACTTTGTCGCCATCTTGAGGTCAGAACTGATGTAAAGAGACTTGAGTCATGAGTTGAGTAGCTTCATTTAGACAAAAGTAGTCATTTGCCACCATCTTGCGCAATGACAATTTGATGTATATATTTGTAGATCGTATTTTCCGGACTATCAGCCAAGGTTTTGAGCCATGCGCTTTATAGTCCGGTGCGGTTATTCTGTGGATTTTTTTTCCACCGCTCGGGGCGCTCTAACCAGAATGACAGTACAATGCAATACATTTGCCATTAACAGGATGCGACTGCAGGTGGAGGAGATCAACAGACGAGGGCGCTGTGCGCGAGCTTATTGCATTAGCTGGTACGCGGCAGTCCGGCTGACAACCTGGAGTGGCAGCGGGCGGTGAAATGAAGATAAGTACGCCTTATTTTCTCGTGGTTCTGTTCCGTTTTGATCAGCAAAGTTGCTGTATCTATATCTATATTTATAGATATGTCTATTTATATCTATATATCTCTATATATACATACACATACATATAGTATACTGTGGAAAACAATGACCAACGTTTTTGCCGATTTTCTGAGTGACGTTCAAGAATCGACCCAGCAAGTTGTCCTCATCCATTTAGTCAGTTTGTGCCTTTTCTTCCCATCAATTTGAAATCATGTCACATTAGTTACTTGGTGTATTCCTACTTCCTCCCGAATGGAACGGAATCGAACGGCAAGCAAAAGGACGGAAATGGAACGCGACGGTGAGCTTCTTAACAACAGCCTGCTGGCCCAAACGTTTGTGGTGTGCCACATACTGTACCTCTTCAAGCATGGGAAGCGTTGTTCCTGTTCCTGCGCTGCGTCCTGCTGCTTCCTGTCGTCTCCTTGCATCCTCACACTGGCCCAGCTCACCACCTCTTGCTCTTGCTCTTGCTCTTGCTCTTGCTCTTGCTCTTGCGCTGCCGGCTCGCTTTGCCCACTCCCGTCTTCCTCAGCCCTTCCCTTACAGGCGCCTAAGCCCGAGCCGTAAGGCCTGTGGCCTGAGCTCTGAGGACTCCCCCCGCGGACGCTCCTGTTGCTCCCAAACGCAGAGTCTTCGTCGTCCCGCCCGCCCGTCGGCAGCTCGTCCATGTCCGTCTCCCGGTAGCAGCGCAGCGGCACGGCGTCCAGGTCCGTCTCCGAGTACTTGAGGGTCCGGCGGATGACGCCCGTTTCGGGGGACCGCCCGAGGTGGGCGTCGGCGGCGGGGGGCGGGGTCACCAATTCCACCTCCACGTGTCGAACGTGCTGACTGGCGGCCAGCAGCGGCGGAGAGGAGGGGGGCGTGGGGGTGGGCCACTCGCTGGAGTTTTCACTCGGGGGTGCTGTGGAAGCTTCCACAAAGTCTACATGATGAAGAAGGAGAAGAAGAAGAAGGAGAAGAATTGGACCAGATGCTTACGTGTTGGGAAGCTAGCATATAGTCATCGACCGTAGACTGGTTTGCCCCCACATCTTGGCACATTGCCATTTTTGGGGGCCCCCCATCTTTAGCGGCTGCTGGGCTTTTCTCCAGGGTGGCGGCGGGACGATAGAAATCGACAGAGAGCGATCTGCGTCGGTCGGGTGTGACGGCCCCGAGTCGGGGGCTCCGGAAAGTAGCGCCCCACCTCGGCCCCATCGACTGTATTTCAGAGGAGCCAACTTTGAATGAGATTGACGACCAATCCCCATTTTTGCACCCCGGAGCGGATGTTACGTCGCCAAACGGACAACAGAGATGAGTGAAACGGCTCATCGTTATCGACAGTAACTTATGTGAACTAGAGGTGATAAAAGGCTAATTCAAAAATGGAATCCCGCCCCCCCAAAATAGATATAAATATATTCTCAAATGTTGCCTTACTATCAATCCTTTGACTTTTTTTTGGTCGTCTTGAAGCAAAGTATTATATGGGGACAACCATGCGTGGCGGGGCGGGGGGGAGGGGTGCCCTTCGCTGAAAAAAAATGATTCTCAATTTGATTTTGTTACGTGGTTGCACAAAATAAAATCCTCTGTATGCAGATACATTTTAAAAGTGCGTCTGCTTGAAAAGAAAAAATCGATCTGCATTCGGATGATTTTATTTCGCGCAGCTTAACAGCGAAATAAAATGGAGTAAATGACGCACGGCGTTTTGGGGTCTTTTTCCCCCCCCCGGTGTCGCGCTCTCTATCGGCCAGTCGCCACGGGAAGCCATCCTAGTGGCTGTTACAAGTACAGAGGAAATGTATGAGTAATTGAAGGCATAAATGTTTTTGGGGTCTACTTTTTAGTGAACTACAAATACAGTCCAGTGTAGAACAATCCCTCGGCAGTAATCGGCAGGAGTCGGGAATGCCGACCGATTCCGAACGGTCGCCGCAATCGGAACGATTCGCTCATTGCAGCCTCACAAAGCACGACCTAGGTAGTAGATCCCTTTGTGGACTTTCTTGGGAGCTACCTTGGTCCACGCCGTAAAACTCTCTAGCTAGTGAGTGGGGAATGAGCCAACGATTGGCCAAACATCCAATGTCTGCAACAGAACGACAAAGGAGTTCTCCTTTACTTGCGGCTCCGCTGCTAGCGCCCTCTTCGGGTCCAAAGAGAAACTCCCACTTAGCCCGAGCGATCTTCTGACAGTGTAGCGACAGGACGGGCGCCGCGCCGTCCGTCTGAAAAAGTCCAGGCAAGAACGAAAAACCATCTCAGGTTGGTCTAAACTTTGGTTTAGTCAGGCGGCAGTAAGCCCTTGTAACCAAGGGCTTGGAAAAGTGTGAGAGAGCATCTGAATTTTCACAAGTCCCCCCCCCCCCCCCCCATTAAAAGTCAACTTTCACTTTTGTACATTTCTTGGCTCGTGCCCGTTTACTACCTCTCGTGGCAGTTTCCCACTTTTTTCTCACAATTCTCACAACGCTGCCGCCTCTGTCCAGGTCCCACCTGTATTCCGGAGGTGGAGGCTCCGCTCTGGTCGGCCGGGTGGCCGGACCGAAGGGACTCGGGTGACAGGCGCTCCCGGTCCCCTAGACTGCCTGTCGCCCCGCTGGAGCTCGGTGAGGATCCTCCCACGGCCTCCAAAGGGTAGTCGCAGTCCGCGTCCGGGGAGTCCGGGATCACGGGGCCCAGTAGGAGGCGCTCTCTCCTTCTCTGCTCAGCCAGCTTCCGCCGCCGCGTTGTCGGGTTGAGAGATCCACCCTGGACAGAGCCGGCACGAGCGCGGTCGCTGTCCGGGACCGGGAAAAGGCTGCGACTGCGCCTCTTATCGAGCGGCTCCCGGGTGGTCTGACCGACAGCGGCTTCGGAGGTCCGCTCCGAGCGGTCTCCCCTTCCTCGGCGCCCCGAGCCCCCGCGGTTCCCGCCGGTGTACTGGGGCGTCTGGCGTCGATGCAGGGCGGGGCCGTCAGGCGGTCGGAGGTCGGCCGGGGACATCCCGGGGTCCCTGATGGGGGAGCCGAGCTGGGTGGGAGGGTGCGAGGGGCGGTGGACGCGGGCGGGAAGGGAGGACGTTTGAGCCGGCGGCGCCGAGCTCAGGGGCCGGCCGGACCGGCGGGGGGGTCGCCCTGAGGCGGGAGCCCGGTCGGCGGCCGCCGCGTGCACCGGGATGTTCATTTTGAGGCTCGGATGTGGACAAGCGGCTCCCGATTGTTTCAGATGAATCCGGCGGGCGGCCGAAAGTTTAGAAACGTCACTCAACTGGTTTAAGGCTCCCGTGACGTCATCTCTCAAGTCGGCGGGTCTCTGGGAGCGGCAAAGGAGGCTTTGGGACTGCGAGGAGTGCCGGTCAGACCCCGGACTCCGAGGCCACCCCCGCGGCCCGCGCATCTTGGGATCCCTGCTGCGGTGCGGGACAGGAGAGCCGGACCAAGACTGACAACGGGTCGGGCGGCAGCTCGAGGACCGCGCCGGGCGCTCCGGCGCGTGCGCCACGTCGATCCTCAATAACGGGGATCCAAAGTCCTCCGAAGCCCTCCGGGTTGCGGCCCTGCCGACGGGGTCCGGAGAGGCTGGCCAACCTGTAGGCCGGAATGTCCATTTGGGACTGCCGTAGCAAAAGGGCTCGCATCCTCTTTTGTGAAGCTGCTTGGCTCTTTCCCGACTGTTCCCCGGACTACTTCTAGTCTTCACGTTGGACTTGTGCACGTAACTGAAGGAGACCACGGACCGCTTGCCGTCAATCCCCTCTTTCCTGCTGGAGCAGGCCTTGGTCCAGGTCTCGGGGTCACCCGGTAGACTCCGGCGCTCGGGTACCCCGGGAGAGCTGATGGCTCGATGGAGCTGAGACCTCGCACAATCTGGAGAAGGAGAATGGTGGAGTAGCTTCGGACCGGGGGACTGACACCTGGGGGGGGTCCGGCCGCCGAGTTGGGACAGGAGGTCCCGGGCGTTGCCCTTAAGTCCCGAGCGGTCCGGAGGAGCGCCGTGTCCGTGTTCTCCAAACGTCTTCCCGCCTACACTAGGATCGGAAGCGGACCTGACTTCCACATACAGGTGGAGGACTTTCCCGGATTGGGACATGGCCTCCTCCCCTTTCGTCCTTGTGGGTGCTTCTGGAGACGGTGAGTGCGGGGCCGGGGATCCGTTCAACTAAGCACCCCTAGTCGCTCGGCGCCTGCAAAAGCGGGAGGAGCGAGTTAAGGATTTGGTGCGCATGGATGAAGGTGAAATTGCAGGCGCGAATGTGTCAAGGGCCGTGGTACGTTCACGTGCGGAGGAGTGTGGTATCGGCGTGGAATGCGCGCGAGTGGCGTTTGTGCGTACGTGTACCGCGTGCCTTCGGTATGTCGTGTGTGCTTTTGCGGCGTGTACGGTCATCGCATGGACTGTGCGCGTGTGTGAATCGCGGTCTCCTGCGCGCCGCGCATGAGTGCGTCAAGTCGGATTTGTGTGCGAGTGTGTGCGCGCGAGGGGTTGTTTGCCTTTTTGGTGTGCGTTGCTTCTGTCATGCCTGCTGCAAGTTGGTGTTGGATAAGCGCATGTGAGCGTGTGTTTTGTTGCGACCGCGTCGAACGCTTCGCGTGTTGATTTTGAGGCACGTTGCCTCAGGGAATGTACCCAATGCGTGCGGATGTCAATTGCGCGTGTAGTCGCGTCGTGTGTTGTGCAAGTGCTCGCGTCTGGGTGACGTCACAATGCCCGAGCGTGTAGAGGTCATGCAAAGAGTTGAAGACGAACATGTCGGCAACTTTAGTCGCGCAGGCACAAAAAAAGTTGTGTGAATGCCACACGGGAAGCTGCTGCGTCAATTACACGTTGGGGGGCATTTGGGGGGCAAGGGCTGAAGGAGCCGCATCCTGGCGAGCGCATGCTGAGACGCCGCGCACGACGGCGAACGAAGAGGACGAGGAGGAAGGGAGAAGGAAGAGTTACTCACAGGACGCTGGCTGGCTGGCTGGCTGGCTGGCTGGCTCGCCGGCTCGCTGGCTGGCACGCACGCAGCCATGTTGACGAGTATCACGACGCTGGCTGACAGCGTCTCCCGGTGCGCGCGACCGCACCGCCGCAGTTGGTGCGTCCTCTTCGCCGGTTGTGCGCGTGCGCGTGCGCGTGCACTTGACGTCAGGTGGGAGAAGAGAGCGCGGCGCCCGCAGCCCCGCCGGCCGGCGCCACTGAGCGTGCGCAGCGCCGTCGCAGCGCCGACACCTGCGCGGCCGTCCCCTGACAGGACGGTCACCGGCACGCCGGACGTGCGTGTTGACAATCACATGACGCGCTGCTGCAGTGCACGTGACGCTCGGATGGAGAGCACGTGGCACAGGTTCACTTTTGCCCAGCAGGTGGCGGCACACGCGCACACACGCAATTATTGTTCAGCCCCCGCCCCTCCAAATGATGTGAAATGTGGACATTTATTTTTTTCGTATTTTTTCATCTGCAATGCATGAATTCATGGCCGTTTACATTGATTTACTCGTTTATTCATCGTAAATAAGCTTTACAAATAGGTCAAATAAACTATTTCACAACTACATCGAGCGTTTATAATAATTCATTGTAGTCAATAATTAATTCATTTACCAATCCTACATAGTCCAATTGAAAACAGGAGTCAAACAAATTCTTAATTGTATTGTATTGTATTGTATGTATCAACTAAAATGTCAAGTCTGACAGCAGTTTAGCCAGTCACTTTTTCACGGTTGTGGGAGTAGTACGAATGGTCTTCATTTGGTGCTATTTTACTGTACTGCCTCCTGCTGGCACAGCAGAAGGATTGCAGCATTCAATCATGCTCCACACGCTGTTTTATGCTTTACATTCGGTCATTTATGCAATTACAACGTTTTTTCAAGTACAATACAATACAATACAACTTTATTTTTATAGTGCATTTCATAAAGTGCAACATTACACAGAGCTCTTTCCCTTATTAAAGAGGAAATCAACCCAAACATACTGTATTTTTTTTATCATGAATATGTTCCCAGCAGGCCCACTCGTTGAAACACGGCATCCTGATAAACATTGCGTTTGCGGAATTAGAGTTAACCCACCCGTTCTTAGCCATTTCCGGGGACGGCCATTTAGTCATTTCTGTCGACTGAAAATGACATCACAACGGCTCAGGTAATGACCAATCGCGGCTCAGCTTCAAAAACAGGTCTTTAAGAAAAACAAGATGACAAATATAATGAAGAAGCGAAAGGAGAAGAAGAACGAGACAAAGAACTCCAAGACGGCAACGTGAATGTGTCTTCTCCAATGCGGCCCCATCCCCCCCACCCCTTTCTGACCGTCATGTTGACTGACTGAGTGTGAGGGCGGAAACAGCGCAGCAAAGGATCGGGAGGCGGGGGGGGGGGGGGGTCTACACATTCACTCATTTATGGAGCAATATTTTTTATAAATACAAATGAAAAGAATGAGGTCCTAAATAAAACAACGATGAATAAATGAACTAAAATCATTTTTTTTGAAAAACAAAAAACGGTTTGCATGGCCAATAAAAAGCCAGCCTGCGCGTGCACAGTGTGCGTTTCAACACAGGCGCGCCCCCCAGCGGCGTGAGCGTGCACAGCGAGGAGGAGCCGTGCTTGCGTGCGCGCCGTCCAGCCGAGAGAAGAACGAAGCTTCTCCGAGTGCACGCAGGTAAGAACCAACGCCACCGAGGTCCACGATTCCACAGCAAAAACCCGACCGGACCGCATTCGCTGTACCCGCCTGGCATGCACGCGCGGACGGCACAGACCCGCACGGCGCGCGCGGGCGCGGACGCGCGCCCGTCTTCGT
The DNA here is from genome assembly GCF_054856515.1 of Filicampus tigris. Taxonomy (NCBI): domain Eukaryota; kingdom Metazoa; phylum Chordata; class Actinopteri; order Syngnathiformes; family Syngnathidae; genus Filicampus; species Filicampus tigris. The sequence goes on from NC_141235.1 coordinate 84,318, forward strand.
CCGAGGCCATGCACGCATCAATCCACAATATGCGTGTTCTATTGCTCGACGCGGTTTTTGTTGTTTTTTGGGTGTAAATTTGCGATTGCTCGCTCGTACGCGCGGGTCAGCGGGCGTCGTTCGGCGCGTGCACGCGGCATCCTTCGAGCAGGTTCTCCCGCCGAGCGTCTTTGTGTCGCGCGTGTCCGCTGCGAGAGCGCGCGCGCCGCTTTATTCTCGAACATGAAAGCAACGATGGCCGACACAGTCGAGAACATTCTAGCAGTCTGCCTTCAGCAGAATTGCCCCCCCCCCCATCCCACCCACACACACACACACACACACCGCACAATACTGCTGACATCGCCTTCCCTCGTGTGGCCGATGCAGCTCGCTCAAGGTGCACGTCCTCGTCGGCTCTTTGTCCTGCAGGGCTAGTGGCGGCCAGCCGCGTTTTTTCCAGACATGCGAGGAGAACGTTTGGCACCTCGAGATGCGATTGCCGCCAGGAGAACGTTTGGCACCTCGAGATGCGATTGCCGCCACGACCGAGGTTTAGAGAAACGAGCAGTCGCTGGGCAGATTTTTCCAAAGGACTCACTTGAGATACGAGCGCCGCGTGGTGCCAGTGGCACCAAACGCGCAAACGCGCTTGATGCGACTCCGCACCAGACTCAAACGCGGGACTTCCAGGCTCCCTACAAACAGCACCTGAAACATAAAAGGCACGTTTGCGTCGCTCAAAGTGTCTGTGGACCTCCAAAACCGAAGATTACGCCGACGAAGGCGCCCGACAAACTCTTCTTCTTGGTGCTTTGTGTCTGCACGACGGCACTATACTGCCCCCTAGTGGCAAGCGCGATAAAATGAGTTGCAGCGTTCAATCATCATGCGCAAACGGTTCCTTTTTGGATTTGTGGGTTGTTGTTTTTTAACCTCCACTTGGGAGTCTGTTTTTAGAAAGGGCAATATTATCCAGTGCTCTTTTTCTTATTAAGACGCACAAACATGCGTTTTGGTTTTGCGAGGCTGGGAACACGAACGCACATTTGCGCTTTACTAGCACAACTGGGTGTAGAATGAAAATTTCCCGACTGTGGGATCAATAAAGGCATTCTTATCTTATGTTAACTCGAGGAGCAGAACAAGTGCGCCCGTCGCGCCTCACCGAGGAGCGCAAAGTTGTCAGCGACTGGTCAGGACAAAGAGTCGACCTCACGCCGGCCATCCGGCAGATGGAACAAAGCACGCGTTGAGGATATTCGCCACGTGACGCGCGGCGGATGACGTCGGCTCTCCGACTGACAACACGCACGCACGCAGAGTTCCACTGAGGCGATAACTTCATGGCGAGTTTAGCGCCGTTAGCAGAGCATAAGCTAGCATGAGGTGCTCAGGTGTGAAACTAGCACGAGCGTGAGCACGTCGGGAGGCGCCGGCTTGGCGTGTGCAAACGGGAAGGAAATTCACAACTGGCAGCAAACGGTGCGTGCGTGCGTGCGTGCGTGCGCGCAAGCTCATTTTGCCGGCAGCTTCCCAGCGTGGGCCTTGAGCGGCCAAGTGGGTCAGGACCAGTCAAGCGCAAAGTGGAGCACGCGCGGGCCGGCATGAGTGGGCGCTACCTGGAGTGGCGTCCAATCACAAGCAAGCTTTCAAGCGGCGAGCAGGACGCGCATCCTGTTTGCTCACGCGGGAGCGGCGGCTCCCGAGGGACGGGAGGGGGGGGAGCGGGGGAGCGCGGGGGAGGGGTCTTGCGAGAGGCCAACAGGCCCGCAAGATTTCAATGCCGGCCGGCTTGGCCACGCTTTGCCGGTCCGGACCTTGGGCGAAGACGGCCAGCGGACGCGTGGGACCGAGGCGACGGGCGCCCGATTGGCAAAAGAAAAGAAAAGAAAATCCGCCCGTGGCTTCTGGACAAATTGGCTTTGGTGTGGCAAAAGAAGAAGAAGATGAAAAACAAAGGCGGCCTTTTGGGAAAGGTGTTTTTGGACGTTTTTGCCTATTGAAGAGCCGGTCCAAAAGCGCCGTCCAAGCCCGGCGCGACGGCCGGAGAGGACGATGGGTCGGGCTATCTCTCCCTCCGCCCGTCTCCTATTGGCCGACAAGCCTCAGCTCAAAATCTCCGCCGATCAGCTGGTACGGGCCCAAACCTGGCCCGGAAAACTTTCTCATGAGCGCAAAGGCAAGACGAGAAGAGAAGCGGAAACCGCGATCTGATTTGTTCGCCAGCGTTTCGGAGGCGGCGGAAGTTTTCTTTCCATCAAGAAAATTCCATTCAGATGTCAGCCGCTCGCCGCCGAGTCTCTCTCCGCGGCGGCCGGGCCGCGGCCCCCGCGCGGCCTCTGCGACATCCGCCCGAGCTCCGAGCGTGCGAAACGAGCCCCCGTGGAAGTGGCGAGGATGCTAACGTGTTAGCGCTGGCCGCGCGGGGCCGCGCGGGGCCTCCGAGCCCCGCCCCCGGCCCGTCCTCTTTGTCTTGCTGCGACTCGTTCGAGCAGACGGCTCAATGGCGGTTTTGTCCGCGCGCTGCGGCTGGACAAGGTCCCCATTACTGTGAAAAGTGACATCATCTTTTGCTTGCTGTTGTTTGTTTGGAGCCAGTCAGGCCACTGGAGGCCCTCTTGCGCCCGAGGCGGCGCGTGGAAGGCGCGGGCGAGTCAAGCCGCAGCAAGTGGAAGCACGGCCGCGCCCGCACGCACGCGTTTGCGTTTCCCTTTTGCGGTGGCACCAGGCAGCCCTTCCTTCCCAATGACGCGGCGCCTTGCGTGTGCTCTTCCGTAGCCCCGCCGTCGCCAGCATGGACCGCAGCGCCGCCAACAACAGCCACGCCGCCGCCGCCGCCGCCTTGAGCCTCAACGAGCACCGCCATGAGAACGGCGTCCAGGGCAAAGTCACAGGTGACCCCGACCCGGGCCGCCGAGTCACTCGTGCGTTGTGACGGGCTCGCGCCGAGCCGCGGCCACGCGGCGTCTTCAAATGCGCGACGCGCCGCCGTCTTTCCTGCGTCTGGCGGTCGGGGCTTTTGGGAGACTCGCGTCTTTCTCCAGAAAACCAAAAACGGTTGTTTGGAGCTGGCAATCAGCAGAGCTTTTTGTGGAAAGAAAAAACCAGCAAGCGCACGGGTGACATTTGTTGCTCATGTGACCCCTTCAGGGATGAAACAACAAATTGCTTTTGAGGGCAAAATCATCATTTGTCTGCAGATGCGGAGCCGCCGACCGTTGGTGCGCTTTGACGCCACGGTGCGGCGGCACAGACGCGAACGAGCGATCCAAAGGCCAGCTTGTATCGCGTGATCTTTCGCATCCGCAAGCGCCAAATGGAAAGACGAAAAACGCAAAAGCTTTTGGCTCGTCTGGCCAGCTGCGCCGAGTTGAGCCGCCGGGGCCCGCCGGCACCACGTGGAGCGTTTCGCAGGGCGGCCGGGAGGGCGTCGCGGGGTGAAGTTAGAGGGAGCGCGGGCCCGCCCCCGAGGGGCGTCGTCCTCTCGCTGACCTCGCCCTCTTGTCTTGTCCCGCAGAGGCTCACGCTGCCAAGATGGACAACGGCGCCGCGGAGAAGGTAGGCCATCATCAGCCGCCCTCGGGCCAATGTCGTCCGTCCTCCGACCGGGGAGCCCCGCTTCACCTGTGGTTTTGTGGTCGCAGAAGTCTCAAACTCCTGCGAGCAAAACGTCCGCCAGAGCTCAGCCAGGTAGGTCAACCGGAGCGCCACCGCTGCCGGCGTACGCTTCCGCCGCGCGACCGGCGTGGTCACGCGCGTCTGGCATCACGTGACGGCGATCGGGTCACCGTTCCAGATGCCGCGAGCGGCCAGAGCAGTCCCGGGACGCCCAAGTCTCCCTCCAGCCAGGCGCTCTCGGGCAAGTCGGCGGGTGACGCCCACAAGGTGAAGAAGGTGGCGGTGGTGCGGAGTTCTCCAAAGTCACCCGGTTCCCTTAAGACCCCGGCCCCTCTGGCCGCCGCCGCCGCCGCCGCCCCCCCGCCCATGCCCGACCTCAAGACGGTCAAGTCCAAGATCGGATCCACCGGAAACCTCAAGCACCAGCCGGGCGGCGGCAAGGCAAGTTTCGCCGGCCGGCCGGCGAAAGGCGGGCGTCGCTATTTTTGGGGTGACGTGGAGGTGTTCCCGCTTGTGCAGGTGCAGATCCTGGACCAGAAGGTGGACTACAGCAACGTCCAGTCCAAGTGCGGCTCCAAAGCCAACATCAAACACGTGCCGGGTGGCGGAAATGTGAGTGAAGCGCGCTCGTCACCTTGCCGCTTACTGGCCGGCGCTACCTCGACCCAAACAGGCCGCCGTTGCGGGCGGGGGGCCGGGGGTCCGGGGCCGGGGCCGGGGGTCCGGGCCGTGGGGCTGACATCATTTCAATTTTCAAGACGTGTATTAAGGGACGTGGCCTGGTGAGCGACATCGGGGGCTGGAGGAAGCGCGGTTGGCCGTTAGCTGTCGTAGTGCTCCGTGCCCCTTGCCAGTGTTCTCATTTTGTCTGTCCCGTTGATGAATGGCGACCGCGGCTCGCCTTGCCCGCATCCCGGGGCGCGACAGTGCTGCATTCGGCCCTCCACGCGCTTCTTTCTTGCTGCTCTCGTTCAGATTCAAATCCTGGACAAGAAGATGGACCTGTCGGCCGTCCAATCCCGCTGCGGCTCCAAAGACAACCTCAAGCACACGCCGGGCGGCGGCAAGGTGAGGCGGCCGCGTTACCTTAGCGTGCGGCACGCTCCCGCTAGAGGCCGCGTACGCACGAGCGCCGGCGTCCTCAGGGTGTGCGCGGCGACCGCGGGGGGGCTGCAACAACAGCCAGCTTACACTTGCTCCGCGAGTAGGCGTGTTAAGATGCTTAGGTGCACCTTGTGTGTCCGTCGTGTGCCGTTCCCGTGGCAACCAACAAGCAATCACTCGGCGTGGCGGACGTCCCTCAAAGCAGCCGCCCGGTTGGGAAACGTGGACGTTCCAAAGACATGGGGAGCGGGTCGCGGGGGCACGCCGGGCGTTCCGTGTTTCGCACGCAAAGCTTTTGAAGGTGGCCTCCGTTCTCCCGGCAGATCCAAATTGTCAACAAAAAAGTGGACCTGGGCAGCGTGGCGTCCAAGTGCGGCTCCAAAGACAACATCCGCCACAAACCAGGTGACGGCGCGCACCTCCGGCGAGTCCCTCCGTCCGTCCCACAATCTCGTCATGCTTGCTGACATTGTGTCCGCTAGGTGGCGGCAATGTGGAGATCAAAAATGAGAAGCTGGAGTTCAGAGTTCAGTCCAAGGTGGGCTCGCTTGGCAACATCAATCACGTGCCGGGAGGCGGCCAAAAAAAGGTAAAAGCCACATTTGCCCGTTTGCTCCTTTTCTTGGCCGCATGGAAGAATATGAAACAGCAAAATCGTCATATCATGCCACGCTAGCAAGAAAAGAATAGGAAATCGGCTTTCAAATTCAACCGTGGGAGAAAAAAACATACTAATTGGGGATGTAACGATTGATGGAATATCCATTCGATGAATTGCAAAATGGGGTTGATTAAACGCATCTAGAAAATGATGTCTTGAAACGTTTTTTTCATTCCGGACGCATAGCACATTTCGAATGTGCGGATCAAACTACGCGCTTGCGCCAAACAACATTGCGTACTGCCTTTGTGGGTGGCTGCAGAACCACACTAGCGCACAGAGACCGGCCATTTTTTATTTATTTTTTTTAAATCGAATCGGGGCTTGAGTCAATCCTTACATCCCTAATACTAATATTGCTCATGACATATGGTTATATTCCAAATGCAAATAAAAGCATAGGAAATCAAATGATTATTGCTTTACTGTTTGTTGGCTGAATAATGCTCATCATTTTAATAAAAAAATATGTCGGGCGGATGATATAAAGAAAGTAAATAAAACACTGTAGTGACTAAAGTAGAACTTGCAAATACAATTACACTTATTGAGTGTTGAGATCATATGTAGTATTCATTTGTATTTATTTTTTTCTGAATAAAATGTGAAATTACAAATGCTCGCAAAATAATAACACTCATGAAGATTGTTACTAATAAAACAGTCCAAAAAGGTCATCATAAAAGAATCCAATGAGCAAATATGAAATAAAATACAATTGATTTACTTCAAATAATTCTTGAAAGGTTATCATCAATCAGTCAACAAAAAGAAATGATGACATTTCTGCGGTTGGCTGATTTTGTAATTGAATGAAGGCGATCAATTGCCAATAACCAATAATAATACCCAAAAGAGGGCTGGTCGCCGCTTGGACGTGATGACTCGCCGTCCCTTCCCCCCACCCAGTAAGCAGCGCCCCCTCCCCCCACCCGCCCCATCATGTATTCCTCAATATTAATCTTATCATCATTTTCAGTCTGCACTTTAATTTCAGTTCTGTTGACTCCATCCTGTTTATTTTTTTTTTTTGCACGCATCACCCCTCCTGCTGCCCTCCCCTCCCCCACCCGCCATAGCGAGCACAGGGGAAGAAAGGCGAGCCGAGCCCGTCGGACGGCTCCTCCCCCGTCGCCACCCCCCCTCACTCACCTCTGACTGTCTCGCACGCATCCGCCAAGATGGAGGACGCCAGTAAGTACCAGCGCGTCTTCATCCTCCTCCTCCTCCTCCATCCAGGCACTTGAAGTGGAGGAAGAATGGAGGTCAGGGGTGGCCAGGTGCGGTCGCGGAGGGCGGCTAACCTGGATTGTTTTGGACGTCTCCCTGCCGTCCGGATCATTTGAATGGGGCGCGCCGGACGAGGGTGCCGTGGGAAACGGGCTGGATGAGGAGCGCACGCGGCCACCCCCGGCCGGGGGGCGCATGCAAACGTCCGCACTCGTCGTTGGGGGTGTCGGGCAAGAGCCGACGGGGGCAAACCTTCCCTCATTCCCGGCTGGCCATTTTCAGACGACGCTTCGGATGGCCAGTTGAGGGCAGTCCGACGCACAAATATCTTCTGCAAAGACAACGTGCGCCTTTTGAAATACCGCAGTCGTTTGCGGTGTTTTTATGTCTGTACTCTTATTTGGAAAATCCAGACAAAAGGGAAGCCTTTGCGCCCGACGGCAACGCGCTAGTCCAAGTCGCCTGTTGGTGTGACATCGAACGGGCGGGGCTTATTGATGGCTCCCGAACAGGCCCGGGGCGGAAGCCAACTAAGCGCCCACTGGGGGGTCCCCAAAACGCCTGGGGATTTTTCAAAGCCGTGAAACGGCCCCCCGAGACCCTCCGCGTGTAAAGTGGAGCCCTGCGCATTTGCCATTTTTTCTTTTGTGTTTTTGGGTTCCATTTTCCTTGCTCCGATAGCAATCTCGCGAAGGCAGCGGATGGATGTCGCACGACGTCTCCCGGTGGTGGCGCGAGGGAGAGAGCGGGCCATCATCGGGGGCCATTTTCAGCCGCGGCGATCATCGGGGGCCATTTTCAGCCGCGGCGGTCATCGGGGGCCATTTTCAGCCGCGGCGATCATCGGGGGCCATTTTCAGCCGCGGCGGTCATCGGGGGCCATTTTCAGCCGCGGCGATCATCGGGGGCCATTTTCAGCCGCGGCGATCATCGGGGGCCGTGTTCGGCATTTGAACGGCTTTTTCCCCCCCGTCGGCCCATCAGAGATCAATTGACACTCCAGGGAAATATTGGTTTCTTTGCATTTGAGATGCCACTTTGGCTGGGAATTGCCGGCACTTTTAGTTGTTGTTTCGACTTCAAGGAGTCAAAGCCAAACATTTCATTTCAGTTGTATTTGACATCTTGGAAAAAGTATTTTTGGGTGGCAATTGGTGAGCTGACGTTTCCGTTGCATTTTCAAAGACATTCTTTGAAAGCAGACGTCGGCCAAGCGCGCTTCAAGCGAGCCAAGCGCTGGACTGCGCGCGCCCGAAAACGTTTTCGCCGCGGCGGCGGAGCGCAAACGGCGCCCTCGCTGACGGGTGTGCCTGTTTGTGTGCGCGCAGATCGAGAGCCACAAGCTGAACTTCCGTGAGAGCGCCAAGGCGCGCACGGACCACGGCGCCGAGATCATCTCCCTGGAGGACTCGCCCACCCACCAGCTCAGCGCCGTGTCGTCGTCCGGCAGCCTCAACATGGCCGAGCCGCCCCAGCTGTCCACGCTGGCCGACCGGGTCAGCGCCTCGCTGGCCCGGCAGGGGCTGTGAGCCGCCGCGCCCCTTCCCGCCGTCCGCCCGACAGAAACAACCGCCGTCGCCCCCCGCCTCCGACCCCACGAGCTCAACTTCCAACCCCCAAGCCCCCACGTCTCCTTCTCACCGGACCTTTTGTATAGCCTCCGTCAGGTTTCCAGCGCGAGGGCGGGGGTGTCAAACGCATTTGAGCCGGCGGGCCACATTCGCCCCCCCATCTGATCTCAAGTGGACGGGAAGCGTCCAAATTTGTTTGCGCCAAGTACATTGGAAAAGCCATATTTATTGCCAATCGCATTTGCAATTGCAGATTTCTCAACAAAAATGAATGCAAATTCAACCCTTTGACATACGTTTGACACCCCTGCGTTTGGGCCCGACGTCCTCGGATCTTTCATTGGGAAGTTGCGTCATCGGGCATTCCGTCGCGGGTGCTACGCGCTTGCCGTGGCAGCTGACATCGCGTTCAATTCAGCTTCAGCTTCAGCTTCTTCCTTTGTGGCCGCGTGGAGGCTTTCCGCTGTGCCGCTCGTCACTTGCTTGACCCGGTTTGACAAAAACGTTGCCGAGGCGCCGCCGGCCTGCCGTTCGACGAGCTCGACCCGGTTTGACAAAATCGTCGCCGAGGCGCCGCCGGCCTGCCGCTCGGCGCCCTGCCGCTCGGCGCGCCGCCGCTCGGCGCGCCGCCGCTCGGCGCGCCGCCGCTCGGCGCGCCGCCGCTCGGCGCGCCGCCGCTCGGCGCGCCGCCGCTCGGCGCGCCGCCGCTCGGCGCGCCGCCGCTCGGCGCGCCGCCGTTGCGTTGGCTTTGTGCGCGGGGACGGACGGGGCGGATGCTTTTGAAACGTCAGTGGCCAAACGAGGGACGGCAAGCGCGTGACGAGGCGGCCTTTCGAGCAGTACTGTCGGCGAGCCGGGAGGACCGAGCCGCGCGAGTGGACTCTCGGTGCCGTCGTTCCGTTGTCCGCGTACTTTTAGCTTCGTGATTTGGCGGGTGTGCAAAGTCATTTTTGGGTGGAAATTCTATTTATAGTTTTAGTCGATCGACTGTCACGGTTCTTTCTAAAGTTTATTGGCGATAAAAAAAAGTTCCTGCCGTGACATCACTTCCTGCATGAAGCCGCAAACGGAAGCCAAGCCGAGCGAGTCCTTTGTCGCTTGCTTGCTTTGGTTTGTTTGGTTTTTTTTTTTCCCACACCAACTTGCTGGATTTGATGCGTGTGCGTATGCAGGGTAATGCCACTTTTGTCCACCGTGTGTCGTGTTTTCGTACCAGAGCTGAGGTGCATGCTAACTTCTTCTAATGTGTCAAAATTAAGACCAAGTCGAAGATCTCCATGAGCCAGTTTCCATAGTAACCAACTCACGCGCTGTACAGTGGTGCAAATGTGATCGTTGTTATTGTGCATTTAATTGTATGTTTGTGTTTGACAATAAACGCCGACGGGCCACCTAAGTCTTCGTCATCGTCGACTTTGTTGGGGATTGAGGAAAGGAGCCAAAGAGGGAACGGGGGTCCAAGTCGAGCGGGACGCATTGTGGAAAACGGCCCGGAAATTAAACTCAACCTTGAGTTATTAGACTCGTTTCAAAAAAACGTCTCTGAGCGAGTCATTCTAAATTTTGCTGGCTTGCGACCTCACGGGGCGGCACGGCGGTCGGCCGGTTAGCGCGTCCGACTCACGGTTCGTTCGGAGGTGGTGGGTTCCATCCCGGCTCCGGCCTCCCTGTGTGGAGTTTGCGTGTTCTCCCCGTGCCTGCCTGCGTGGCTTTTCTCCGGTTTCCTCCCGCATTCCAAAAACATGCATGCTAAGTTGATTGGACTCTCTAAATTGCCCCTAGGTGTGATTGCGAGTGCGGATGTTTGTCTCTGTGTGCCCTGCGATTGGCTGGCAACCAATTCGGGGTGTCCCCCGCCTACTGCCCCAAGACAGCTGGGATAGGCTCCGGCACGCCCCGCGACCCTTCTGAGGAGAAGCGCTATCGATAATGGGTGGACGGGTGACCTCACAGGTGGGCTCATTAGCATAATAATCACACCATGCAGTTTCTCAGCTCGCGACTCGCCAGCAAGGCCGGACCGAGTTCAGGAGCTAAAGAACCACTGGGATGGAGTATCCGAGAGCTTCCGCCCAAATCGCCCGCATCGGGAAAAGCGGACGTTTGCTTTGTGAAAGTCTTTTGAGATTCTCATCTCAAGACCAAGTGAGCATCGGGGCACCGCCTCGAGTTAGTTGTTCAGCTCCTGTTTTTGTCTTTCCTCCATTATTTCTGTTTAAATGAAGGCTGCAACTATTGATTGCTTTGATAAATGATAAACATATTGATTGTTTTTTTCCCCCCAATTCATCGATGAATCAGACAAAAAATGTTGCAATTGCCATCCAATTCTTTCCGGCTGAGGTCACTGGCAGAGTCCTTTCTGTGTCTTATACATCAAACTTACTAGCTTCATTACTACACTGCTCTAAAATGTAAGTCCGTAAAGTAAACAAGGGCAGGTCACGTGCTCCAAAAGAAGCCACGTCGAGCTCCGCCCGCTTCGTTTGGTTGGGCCCGTGCATGCTAAAGTCGAACATAACACATTTGAATGTCAAACTTAGAGCTCACGTTTGAAATTCAACCTTTTCTTTTCCGGTGTGGCACAGTGGCAGTAATACACTTAGAATTACTGATGAAATCGATTACTCACCCAGCCCACAGTCAAAGGTTAGTGGTGGTTTGCGACTACAAGTTACATCAAGTGCTAGCATGCTAACACAAGCAAGGGAACAAACTCACTCAGCACTTGGTTTCACTCGCATGCGACGAAGAGTTGCAGCCAAATCAGTCCGTCCATCCCTTCGTCCCTTGACCTGAAGGCACAAAACCTTCCCTTTGAAGAGGACCTAGGGTAGCCCACCTGCAGCGAGTCTTCGTCACGTCACACACGAAAACTGACCATTAGATGGCTCCAAAGTGTAGGCCTGGAGGGGAGGGGAGGGGAGGGGCCTGGAGGGGAGGGGGGGGGGGGCGGGGCGGGGCGGGGCGGCGCGGCGCGGCGCGGGACCTGGAGATATACCGATTCGACCCCCACAAAAATGCTCGAACAAAACGCCTTTGCCCCGTGGCATTGCCGGCATCATAGTACGCCATCCACAGATATATGCAGGCCACACAAGCCCATTTCGCCCTCGAAACCAAACCACTCAAAACCACTCATAACCTTTTCGGTTTATTAGCGCTCTCTCTTGGTAGAAAGTTGACACTGCAGTCTGTCAGACTTTCCATGTGAAATCGCCACCGAGAAGAGAAGTTAGGCAGCCAGATTTATATTTAAAAAAAAACACACAAAAAAACGTTTGGCAATTTTTACACCGGGCTGATGCATCCCACTCATTTTTTTAAATACTGTATATAACCCAGGAGTGGTTTGTAAAGAGGGCCGAGCATAGACATTAGGATGCGAGCGTTCATGGCTGGGATTTCAACCGTGCTCCCCACTGCAATCCTCAGCTGCAAGGTAACGTCGTCTCCATTTACCATTCAGCACTAGTTAGGACGTAGCTGTAGTTAGCCCAGCATCGCTAGTTGGAAAGTACTGCATGACTGGAGACTACATTTGTACGCAACAAGTATTTGACCTTTGTGAGCATTGTGCTTGGAAACCTACAAATAATCTTATGCGCTACTCTACCTTCTACCTTGGTGACTGACTAGGGTTGCCAACTCCCTGAAAAATAAATAAGGGACACCTAATCGGCGGGGACGGCCGACCTGACCCGACCCGACCTTCAACGAGGGATGGGCGTATCGATACCCAAATATCGATATTCCGATCCATAGTGCTCAATTTTAAGTATTGATCCTCAAGATAAAGTAGAGATATTTGCAATGAATTCATATGTATAATAAATGTATTAATCTACAATTTAGAAGATTCTATTGTTATCCAATCAGAAGATGCTCTATGTGTTGCCAAGGGCAAAGAGCTTTCTGCCTTGGCAGAAACGTCTTTGACAACTGCAGAGTAAAACGCAGAGCAAGACATATAGTTGAGGCTATTGCATTGGGATCAATGACGCAATGTATTATTTGGTAAGCTTTATTTGGAAGTTAGCCTTTGCGGAGGTGGCGTGCTAACGAACCGTTGTTACATTCATTCCATCGACATTTCATTTACACGTTTTTTATTCTGACGATATTTCGGGACAAAGTGCGTCCCTTTACGACTCAATACGGGACGCGTACTTACGTTCCTAAATACGGGACGATTCCGTTTTTCAAGGGACGGTTGGAAACCCTATGACTGACCTTGAATGAAAACAAGTTGAGTGTCGCTCCTTTCCGCGTTTTGTTTTCTTCACGAAAATAAACATCTGGATGTTTGCCTTTTTCTACAAAAATACAAAAGCGGAAGCGGGCCGGTTTACACGTCGCTATGTAGCGCGTGGCATGTTGCAACAGTGAAACGGCCAAAGAGGAGCGCTCCATACTGATGAGCAGAGGCGTCGGTAGCACGTCTACTTTTGGGTGCCCAAGCACCCCTCGATTGAACCCCCGGCACCAAGAGTTCCACCTTTTCTTTGTTCCTTTGAACAACCAAAGACCGAGGTGGATGGAAATGGCTTACCTCTTCAATGCAGAAAGTGGCCGGCGAGGGATCGGGATTGTCACCCATATGGCCCTCAACAAAACGTTGACGACATATAAAGGTGAAAGGCTTCACCTTGCTGGCAGTAAACTGGTCTTTTCGACGTCCACACTAGTCGAGACCCCGTTTTGAGTTTTTGGCGTCGGGAGACGAATCAACAATACGTCCATGTGCGGGCGGTCGTAGTGTCTGGAGTCATTTCTGCAACTTCCTAAGCAGCAGTGTTTACTCGGCATCGTTCTTTGAGATAAACGGGCAGAAAACAAACAGTATTAACAGGAGGCGTCTGCGAGCGCGCTTCCAAGTTGACCGCCGAACCTCTTCGGGTTCACGATGTGATGTCACGCGATCTAAAAAAAAATAGCACTCGTGTGTCACGCCATTAGAATCTATAAGCTGACCAAAAACATGCCTGATGTAAAATACATGAATCAAGCAGCCAAACTTACCTGCACCAAACAAAACCACCGTTAAGTTATATACGATTACATAGGTGGACAAAAATCCACTTCCGCTTAATCTTTTTTTTCTTGCGCGTTTCCCCATTTATCGCCTGCAAAATGGGCTTCCGTTATAGGCGGATAGACCGACTGGTCCGTCAACGAGGCGGAATGCCCAGCTCTACCAAAAAGGACTTACTTGGCTGCCCTTTAACAACCAAAATAGCAGAGCTGGGCACTTGACACTTTTATACCGGTCCGTCCTCCCGCCGTCTTCACTCATCAAAAGAATCGCCCTCCGACCCCATCCGTCCTCGTCCTTTTAAAGGGCTTCCATCCTTACATTCTGTCCCCCAATTGAATTCTTGTCCAAAGCACTTCAAACAAAAAACGACAAGTTTTGCTGGTGCTTGATGAAGAAAAGCGTCCGAGTTGAACATAAATGTTTTAATGGAACTATTTACAAAAAGCAAATAATAGTGATAACTGCTGCAACAATCAAACAGGTACATCAACATGTGACGTCACTACTGAAGAGAGAAGAACAGTGATTGGCTGAGGCAAAAAGCAAACTATGGATTTTTTTTTTTGACTTTTCGTTTTGCATAGTCATCGAGTTGACAGATGGGAGGAACCAACGTGAGATGGAACAGCGAGAGCCTGAACAACCTGAGCCCTGCTACCCAAGTGTTAGTAGCGCCTCCTAGGACGAGTGCGCCCCCCCCACCCCCCACGGAGGGGGGCCTGGCTGGGTGGGAAGGGATATCGGGGGAGGGGCTACAGTAGGAATGGTTCACAAGTCAAAGACAACGTTACGCTGGAACACGCGACATACCAACATATCAGGAATGGAAAACGAACGCAGCCAGTCAAGTGCTCTGCTCCGAGGGTGGGGGCTTCATCCTAACTGTACCTGTTTATTTCGATTGGAGGGGCGTGGGGGGGGGGGGGGGGGTAGCCTTTTCCCCCCATCTTTTCTTATGTGTCTCTCCACTAAAATGTACATGGGAATTACAAACAAACTAAAGGATAGAAAAACACCCTTTGGCCATGGTGGAGGAGTCGCTACATCGTGCGCTACGAGTGTACACGCCACGTATCAAAACACTGCTAAGCACCCCCCCCCCCGACCGCCCCCCAGTCCATGTACATGTTTCACCTACTACACAAATCAGACTTGTTGTAACATGTTGTGTCTATCTGCGTCGGATTCACTAAAAACTGTGAAAGGATTAGACTGATGTTTGAATATCAAACAACAGGAAGCGCACAAGTCCGCTCACGGCCGCCTGGGGCCGCCGCCGGCGGCGTCGTCGTCGTCGTCATCGTCGTCGTCATCGTCGTGGCAACAAGAGGGCTCGCCGTCGTCCGAGTCGGGCCGGCCAAAGGCCGAAAGGCTGTGCACCCCGGGCCCGGCGCGCTCGCCGTCCGCCTCGGGCTCAGGCGCCGGGTCTTCGGCCAAGGGGAAGTTGCGGCGCTCCCACGGCGCCACCGTCTGGAAAAGGGCAAACGTGGCCGGTGAGGAACCGAGCGAGGCGGACCGTCGCGAGCCAAGCGCGAGACCGAGCCGACCGCGTGAGGCATGAGAGAAAGCGGCAAGTTGAGGGTCCGCACCCGTGCGGCGATCCGTCAATAGACAACATTTGAAAAACATCTGCTTTGAGGTTGGAAAGCAATCCTCGTTTCCAGACGCGCATTACAGAGCATAACACTCACTCCACTCCAATGTCTTTCGAGGTGTGCATTTTCTGTACGGGTCTTGTTTTGAAATAAAGGGATAGAAATTAGAAGGACTTAAAAAAAATGTTGTTTTTTTTTTAAAATACCAATCAGCAATCTATCCCAAAAATAAGACAGATGACTCAATTCTTCAAATAAGTGGCAGTCCTACAAAAGAAACCAGTTGAATGGTAATTGGGGAAAATGACTTCACTATACACTTCAATTCCAAATACATAGGCGATTATTTGATTAATGGGGTGATCGCAGCGACGGTCGCGCACGCGCGGAAGCGGATGAGCAGCACGGGGACGAGCCGTTTTGGCGGGCGATCGTACCCTCTCCTCAAAGGCGAAGTCGGGCGTGGAGCATCGCGTGTCCTCGCTGGACACCAGGCGGTGCGAATCGCGCGAGCAGGGCGTGTCGGGGCTGGGGGGGCTGACGGGCGAGGGCACGTAGCCGTAGTCGTGCAGCGCGGGGTAGTGGCTGGGCTCGGGCGACGCCGGCTGGGGGGTCGGGGGGTTGGTGCCGCACAACAGCGGCGTGGTGCGCCCGTCCACCGACTTGTACGACCTGATGGAGACACAAAAAAAGGGGGGGGGGGCGGGGGGGGGGGGTGTCACTCCCGGGCCACGCTCGTCCCCGCCTAGCGGAGCGCAGACGAGCGCTCGCCGCCGTGACCTGCTGCCCCTCCGCTTGGCCGGCGCCAACGCCATCCAGGTCCAGCGGGAACGCTCCTGGTCCTCATAGGGCTGGTGCAGCTGGACAAAGGCGGCGTCCGACAAGTCCTCCACCTACAAACGCACACGCGTGAGCCACACAATGGCCAAGTCGCCAACATTTCAGCTTCTTTTGTGGAGAAAACATCCTTGTGGGTGATTTGAAGGCCAGGTCCTGCTGCCACGCGTCGCCAGTGCCATTTGCCCACTTCCTTTTCTCGGTGGCCGTTTGCTTTGAAAATCAAGCGGACGCTCACCTCGCGCTGGTCCTCTTGCGGCGCCGTCGGCTGCGACAGGACGTCCACGGCTCGCCAGCTGCACGCACAAGTGGGCCGGGTGGGCGAGCGGTCGAGACGGCCGCGGGATTGGTCAGCTTACCTGGGCGTGAGGATCTCCTTGTACTGCAGCTTCTCCACTCGCGTGGTGGCGGCCACGGACATGGGAATCACAATGTTGTTGATGTCGAAGGAGCTTTCGCCACGCCGCCTCTTGACGGGCTGCAACTGGAGCGCACACACACGCATCCGTATGGCAAAGGCAACATTTTCCACACGCGTCACGTTCAACAAAACGGCGAGCCCGGCTGGCCGCAGCGGTCCCCTTCAACTTGCGGCGACGGACGCCTGCCAGAACGTCCACTCAAACTTGTCTGCGGCGACCGAGTCGCAGTCGGCAAGGACGCGTTGGGAATGGTTCAGTTCCCGCCGACTCGCTAAATCGCGGCCATCGGTAAGGTGACGAGTTTGGTCGGCGAGTAAATCCAAACGGCCTTCAAATGGCATCACCGCGGGAGTCTTGTTTGCGACTGCAGAGCCGCCCGCCTCTTCTCTCTTTTCAAATCATATCTATGTAGTCATCCTCTACTCATCATTCCTTTTTACCGATTGTTTTGTAGTACCTTGTCTTTGCTCTATTTCAGAAGAGTGGTGCGCTCACAGTTCCAATCTTTCTTGGCTCAACATAACGCCATGGAGGTTGTCCAGTCAGGTTTCAAGATGACGCCGAGCGCAGTCGTCGGTCGGCCCTCTTACGATACCCTCCTGGCAAACGACGGCGGGGACTAGGTATGTCTCGATTTGACTGCAGCACTCGAGACGGCGGAGCACGGTTTGCAGCACCAAGTGGGCATTAGTGGACGCGCTCTAGAGTGGTTTCCATCCCATTTGGCTGGCACGACTCTTTCGATTAGCTTCGGTTGCTGTGAAGTCCCGCTCTGCCCCGCGTTGTTCTCGTATTGCATTTTCTGCCCCCGGGTTCCATCCTTCAAAGACACGGTATTTCCTTCCACTTCCGCTAGGCGGCTGACTGTCAAGTCTATGGCCCTCTGAGCAAAAAAGACACTTTGTCCTCAAGACCACTTTTGCCCCGTGTGGAGGACATCAAGCTGATCACAACATTTCAACGAAAAGGAAAGGAACTTCTGTTGTCGGGTCCCAGTGTCTCTTCTACGTCCCACCCTGTTGACCTGGGCCCCCTGGCTTCATATCTAAAGCCAACCGCCTCGAAGTCTGGTTCTAAAATGGACAGTGATCTTAAATTTGGGTGCGGCGGTCAGGTCCACTTTCTTTCATCTTAGACAGCCGGCCAAGGTCAAGCCCCTCCTTTCTCACCGGCACTTCCAAACAGTAATCCACGCCTGCGCTAGATTACCGTAAAGCACTTTGTCCTCTCTCAAGCGTCTGCGGTTGGTCCAAATTGCCGCCGCCGCCGCCACTCGCCCCGCTAACTGGAGCTCGGAAGACGCAGCGCGACACCCCAATTGTGGCTGGCCTCCCTTCACTGGCTCCTGGTGCATTTGAGGGTTCTCATTTGGAGGCGCTTCTTTCTATTTGTTTGCAAGTCTTTGAACGGCCTGGCCCCGGCCGGCGTAGCTCCCCCCCCCCGAGCTCCTGGGCGCTTTCCCGGTGCCTCGGGTCTGCCCGGGCCGGGCGCTGCTCGAGGACTAAGCGGGGCCTCGGAGGGGGCGGGTGGGGCCTTTTCTTAAAATTGCCGGTCCTTCCCTTCCGTTGAATGTTAGGCAAGGCCCCCCATTTTGAAAACATTTCTATTCTTTGGCTTTTGATCTGACGTGAGGCTGACGGTTTTCCGGTCGGTGTCTACTTGATTTAGTCATTTGGGTTTGAATTTATTGCTTTCACTTAGTATATTATTGCTATTTTGTTGTAGTAATGTAAAGTGCTTTGTTACAGCTGGAGCTGTTGTGAAATGCGCAAATATGTAAATAAAGTTGGATCGTGTCATTGGCTTACTTTTGAACAATTTGAATCTTTGGTGCTGTGTTGACGGTTGATTCTATTTGAGCAACGCTGCTTTGGCTAGCTGCGCTTCCTCTGCTCCGTTGCCGTATACGACGGCGGCAGGAGCGCCGTAGTGGGGGCGGCGTGCAATTTGGTCCTGCCGCGGGGCACTCCACCAGACGGTGCTGCCCTCACAAAGGCCGGCTCTCCACTTTCTGTTCTTTGAGCCGCCTACTCCTCTTTGACCTTTTATTTGTTCGTGTGCAAACGTGGGCGGTGACATTTACAGCGTGAGGCACTTTGAGCGACATTGACCGCCACGTATGAAATGGATGGGACGGACAGATCTTACAGGTGTGCCGGCGGCGCCCAGTGGCGCGGCGTTGTCCGAGGATGTGGACAGCTGGCGCGCGACGGGGCTGTGGATGCCGGCCAGCGGCGGCGGGCAAGCGGCCGCGCCGCCGCCCGAGTCCAGGAAGAATTTTGGAGAGGCTGCGGAACACACGGACGGATGTTGAAGCACACGTTGGGGAGGAGACAAGAATGCCGGCAACGGGATGGAACGTTTCCGCTCAATTTCCAGGGGAAGTTCGGCAAATAGTCCAAGCTGGCCACTTCAAAGGTAGTACGGCTTTCAAACGTCAACTCAATCAAGCGTTTTGTCCCGAAGAAGATCGCTCTCCTTGCCCACATGCAAGGGCATCGCTACCTCGAGTGGCTCACCTCAATTTGGGCGTGAAACAACGCAACAACTACAAAAGAGACACAACCGAGTGCCACAGAAATTGGCAAGGACGGACGGGCATGCTGAAGTCGAGGCACCACTATATTGGTGAGGCAACAATCAATTCGTTCATTGACGACTAATCAACACCCATTGATCAGTGATTGAAGTTGTTGAACACCAGATTGTCCGTATGCTGGCAATATGTGCCTCTCGCCAGTAACTCTTGCCCCATTGCAGCGTTATCTTGGAATCTTTTCTTTTGCAAGTACCCGTTTCCACTTTGGAAAACAATCGGCGGCATTTTGGCCTTTTTTTGACCAATGTAATGGACGGTAACAGTCACGTTTGGACATTTTTTTCCACCGTCCATTTGAAATTATGTCCCGCTTTTCCTCCAATAAAGGGATGGATTTATTATCATTATTATTATTATTGGTTTTTACTTTTTCAAATCAAAGTCATCCCCCCCAAAAAGGACACATTAATGGCTAGTTGAAGCCCTACACAGCACTTGCAGGTGCTCTGCTGGTTTCCGTCAGGACGGCGCCAAACGATACGGCATCGAAACCATACGAGAAATTCCCCAGAAAGACTGTGCAGAAACGCGAACGGCTTCGTCGGGGCTCGGTCACTCACAGTCGCTCCTGTCCAACGAGGGCTCTCGCAATCTCTTGCGGCTGTAGTTCTTGTCGTAGGGTCCGGGCGGCGCCGGCCCACTCTGCAGTCGCTCCGTCTTGCAGGCGGCCGCCTCCGGCGCCCTCGACTTGTCGGCTCGACTCTTGTAGTGGCCCAGTCCTGCAAGTGCGGGATCCATGCATCCATTATTTCACAGTTTATTGCACTTGTTCTTGTGCAGCCATTCCTTGATCTGTTTGGGAGCGCAAAGCGCATCTTCACTGACGTGCACTGCTTACACCAACAACATGCTTGGGAACAAGTTGAGTTGACAGTGTTCATAACTTTTCTGGCTGGATGGTTAATTCAAATCATTTCTTCGCGACAAAAAGGGAAATGCTCCCCAAGACGAAGCGATTCTTATCTCTTCCAATTTCATTTCATTGCTGTGGATGTTGATGAAAAAACTGTTTCAAAGCTTGTTTGGTATCACGAGAAATGAAGCACTTTTCAAAACCGGTTGGGATTTTGTCATTTGGAAGGGCCTGAGGGGTTGAAATGGACTAAATCTGGACATCGTGCTTTTGTGTGAGGGGAAAAAAAAAAAAAAAAAGATTTGAAAAGCTCCACTCACGTTTGACTTTAAGTATTTATTGACAATTTGTGGAGATGTAGCAGGATGTTTCTTTAAGGCCCAGCCTGAACATGGCGTGCGTGCGTGCATGCATGCGAGCGTGACGGCGCGCACTCACTGACTGCCATGAGCGAGCTGGCGAACTTGTGCTTCTCTTTGGATGACGACAGCTTGTGTTTGAGGGAAAACTTCTTAACGGGTTTGCTCCTCTCCAGCGACCTGCCGCTCCAGCAGCTCTTCATGGCCTGCTGCACGCGAAGGCCCGCGCCCACATCTGCACACGCACACAAGGTCACGTTTGCAAAAGACCGAGAAGCCCAGCAGCTGCCGCCAATTGCGGCGCGAGCAAAAGTGACTTGGAGGAGAGCTGCCACGTGCGATCAAAACAACGTTCCAGTTACGATCGACTAAATGCCATGAGAATGAAATGACTTGGATGAATGAGAATGTTTAATGAGACTATTCGTGAACTAGCTTGCCACATCTGCATATCCCTCGTTCAAAGTCACGCGAGGCTTGTCGCGGTTACGCCAGATAGCGCTTCGAGTTTGCGAGGGAATGAGTGGAGTGACGGCAGACTCGATTCACAACGCTGCGGCAAGTTTAAAATCCAAAGTATGGGAGAGATTTGGATTTTAGAAAAAGAATGGAGTTCTGGATAAAAGCGTCGCCATATGCAAAGACTGTAAAACGGCGCTCAAGTACGACGAGAGCGGTACGACAAATCTACGCACTCATTCGGTGAGGAGGGAGGTATGAATTTGACGAGGAATCGAGCACAGCTAACACCAATCCATGTACAGAAAAAGACGCAAACCCACAGGATTTCCTCCAAGCGAAACTCGCCCACAAGCCATTGAGAGGAGAGGTAATACCGGCCTGCATAACCCGGTTTATTGTTAAAGATTTACCACCGTACTCTGTTGTGGCCAATGAGGGCTTTCGGGACATGATAAAGACCTCAGAACCGCGTCGGAGATCCCTTGCATGTTAATAAAGCTGACAAAAGCATGCAAATATACATTTTCTAGTCTGTGATTAATTTCTTTGAAGGAAATGTCGTATTTACAGTGCTGACAAGTTAATGCACGTTTTAAAGTGTCTACTTTCAACAAGAAACTTATTGCATCATTCCCTACAACTGAGCATTGCGATATGGAATCAATTCATGATGACCCTGAATTAGAGCCGAAACTAAATAATGGATTCTCGTATTAAAACGTGTTTTCATTTCCATCCTTTTCTTCTGAAACAGGACATTCTTCCAAATTGTCAGAGCAGAAAAAGCACAAATAAATTAGGATTCAGTTACTGCTTTGTTCTGTCGTCATCTGCTTTTCCTTTCAGCTTTTCCCTTCAGGGGTCGCCACAGCCAATCAATTGCCTCCGTCTAGCCCCGTCCTCTGCATCCTCTTCTCTCACACCAACTGCCTTCATGTCCTCCCTCATTACATCCATAAACCTCCTCTAGGCCTCCTGCCTGGCAATTCAAAACTCAGCATCCTTCTGCCAACATATTCACCATCTCCTCTGTGGACATGTCCAAACCATCTCAGTCTGGCCCCTCTGACCTTATCTCCAAAACCTCTAACATGTGCTGACCCTCCGAGGTACTCCTCCCTGGTCCTATCCTTCCGGGTCACTCCCAGAGAGAACCTCAGCATCTTCATCTCTGCTACCTCCAGCTCGCTCTGCCTCCTGTCTTTTCCTCAGTGACACTGTCTCAAGACCAAACAACATCGCTGGTCTCACCACAGTTTCGTACACCTTTCCTTTCATTTCATTTTAGCTGAAACTCTTCTATCACACCTGACACTTTTCTCCACCCGTTCCAACCTGCCTGTACACGCACGCTTCTTCGCCTCTTTTCCACATTGCTCTGGACTGTTGACCCCAAGTACTTAAACTCCTCCACCTTCTTGATCTCTTCTCCCTGTAACCTCACTCTTCCACTTGGGTCCCTCTCGTTCTCACACACACACGTATTCTGTCTTACTGCGCGCGGTTGACCTTCATTCCTCTCCTTTCCAGGACAAAGCTCCACTTCTCTAGCTTCTCCTCTACCTGTTCCCTGCTCTCACTGTGTCATCTGCAAACATCATAGTCCATGGAGACTGGTTTGTTCTATAAAATGTCAAAAAATGTTTGAACCGCTTATTGTCACAAGGGCCTGTGGTACACCCTGGACTGGTCGCCAGCCGATTGCACTCGATCATGCTTTCCAAAGTAAAAGCCAATGTGCCAAGTCCAAGAATTTGGATCATTTTAACCGAAGGTATTTAGGCTATTAATCACAGTAAAACGATTCTCAATTCATTTGATCATGAAAAGTTGGAGATTGATCAAATAATCGTGCCATCTCCACACTGATTCAAATTGAATCGAATCGTAATCATAAAGAATCTAACCCATTCGTTCCACTTAAAAATCAAACTATCCTTGAATCGAATCACACCCGTCTTTAACGGAGAGATTTACGCCTCTCGTTATTATTATTACCATCTCTGTGGAATTTTATGAATGAGCACCTCAAACACCTTGTAAAAAAAAAACCCAACAACACTTAAATCAATTGGGGAAAAACCAAATGATGACCGACATACAGGAGCTATTCTGGGAGCTATTCTGCGGTTTTTCTCTCCAATGTTGCATTTGCCAGGCTTGCAGGCATAGAGCAGTAAATTAGAAAAGAAAAAAAAAAAAAGGGGACCTTTCCATGAGTTGAAATAGCAAGAAAGGTGATGGCTGTCAACAGCCAATTAAAGTCATCAAGTGGATGGCAACAAGCTGCGTTGCCCCGATGTGACCTTGGTGTACAATTGGTTCTACGCCTCTTTCAGCCCACCCCTCCCAACAAGAGCAAAGGCAAATTTGAAGCAAGCGCCATCGCGACAGACCGTCTGGGAAGGACAGGATGGGGTGGACGCCGAGATCCAGTCTGGACAGGCGCTCCAGGACGGGCAAGTGGAACTGGGGGTCCTCTCTGGGGACGGGCCGGCCGCCGCACATCACGCAGCTGGGGTTGACCCGGCACGCCCCGCCGCCGCCGCCGCCGCTTCGGGACGCCTGCGCGGATCACAATGCGTGCGTGCGCACGTCAGACATCAAAAAGCACCGGGGAGCCAACGCTTGGCCGCACGCCGGCCGATAACGTCAACATGGCAAGGTCGCGAGCCTTCACCGCGCTGCGACTTGAATTGGAGCCATTTGTCATTTTGCCCGCCAAGGCAAATGCCGTTGATGCCTTCTGGGTTTGGCTTCAAAAACACCACCGCAATAGTGCACCTTCCAATAATTCTATATAATGAAAACCTTTGTGTATTGGCATTCATGGCTGCAATGCAATTTATTGTGCCGCAGCAGTCAGGCGGCGCGGTTACCTTTGCCGGCAGGTTGGCCACCGTATTGGGCTGGATGAGCCTCCGCCGCCTCCAGCCAATCAGAGGCCGCGTACGCGCCGCCACGCACGTGCCGTCCGCCGTCTGCTGGTGCTTGCCGTCCACGCTCTCGCCCACTCTGCCACCGCCACATTTCCGTCTCCGTCGTCATCATCATCATCATCATCACCACCATCATCATCATCACCACCACCACCACCATTAACTTCCTGGTCGCCAGTACCTGTTGAGGACGCCGTTGACGGGCTGCCCGTTTTGAGCTTTCCAAGATTCTGCGGTGACGATGTGTTCCACATACTCTGAAGACGCTTCCTGCAGCAAAACACGTTCATTCACCCCCCTTCTTGTTATTTAGTGTTCGTAATGCCTCTCGCCAGTGTTTTGCTATTGGACGAGGCCTCCTTTAAGGCCGCATCAGATTGCTCCAAAGACAGAGAAAAGCATAGCCGAACGATTACTTGATTGCATGTTTTTGTGAGGCGCATATTGCACGTGCCGTTAGCAAGGTGACAATATTTTGTCAATCTATTGTGCAGCTCTAGCCACAACAATAATAATAAGAAGAAGAATGACCAAAATAATAAGAGTGGTAATATTACCTGAGCGCTAGCAGGTTCCGTCTTGGCTTCTTGAGGCCCGACACCTCCCAGCTCCACGGAGCCCTGCAACGACACATGATGGCGTGCTCTTGAGCAACACGAGAAGCGCACATTACTCCCAAAAAGGTTGACTTTTGGGCTGAAAGTTGGCACAAGAACGCCTGATAACCGTCACAGGTGAACCCAATGTGATTTCCCTGTCCAACGGCTCAACTTTTCACCAAGCTCGCTGTTTGACAACAAGGAGCTGAGCAGCGAGATACACAACAGCTGTTTAAGGATGTTGACTTGTGTGCCTCTTCCAGTCAGTCAACCCTGCGACTGACTACCAACATGAGCAGATTTGCCCCAGTTTGCCCAAAGAAGCCTGGAGTCTAGCTGGATTGGCCTTCAAAATGGCTGACATTTTAAAGTGGAATCATTCAATTCGACGCACTCGCGCCTTTTAGGTAAAAAAACAAAAAAAAAACTTTTTCCACTTCAAACCGTTTTTTGTTACACCCCTAGTGCAAACGCAACATTACTGATGAAAAGTGCAATGCCGTCCAAATGTTTTTTTCTTTTCCTGAATTCATTTTTTAAGTGGCATTTCAGAGGAGTAGACCGTCCGTCCGACAAAGACATTTGATCAGGGGATGCCTTTTCTGCTACATAGAAAAGAAATTGGACTTGACTTGGCAGTCCAGCCATTGTGAATTTTGCCGTTCAGCTCCTTGGCCGAGCACCGCAATCAAAGCAGTGAAGCGTTCAACAGTTAGACCAAGGGTGCCCAAGTGCGGTCCTCGAGAGCCCCCGTTATCCGGCCTGTTTTCCGCGTCTCCCTGATTCATCTGATCAGCTCACCGGCAAGCTTCGCACAAGGCTGATGACAATCCTGCTCATGTGAATCGGGGAGACATTGAAAACAGGCTGGATAACGGGGGCTCTCGAGGGCCACACTTTGGGCACCCCTGGCTCAGACGTGGGGGAAGAAAGAAAAAGTCCAACTAAAGTGAAGGGTCAAGCCAATTTTGTGCATTTGCCGTAGGTGGCGAGCGTGCGACTGACCTTGCTGGCGCGGATCTGCCTGAAGATGTCGGTCTGCTGTCGGATGCGGTACTCCAAGTCGGAGATGTGAGCCTGCAGCCAGTTCCAGTGACTGATGATGGCCGCCCTCTCCAGCGTGTAGCGGCTCTCCGCACGCTTCCATCTGGCCTCCGCAAACGCACAAAACGTCAGCGCTGGGCTGGGCTGGGCTGGTGTGGTCATGAGAACGCGCGTGACGGACAGGTTTTGCTCACGGAGCTAGGAGAGCGCCTCCGTGCTAATTTCGGCGCTCCTGCCGCTCACAAGCGTTTGACGTGAAAATGTTGCACTGGTTGGGCCTTGCTCAATTGTGGTCAACAGGCCGCTGCATGCATGCATGCATGCATGCATGCATGCCAGCAAAGCTAGCCCAATGCTAACACTCAATAACATCGACGCTGCTCCGCTCAAACCCTTTCAGCAATCGACGGAACAAAGGGTGCAGCGACCCATGCAACGGTACCACTCAGTAAATATTAGTGCCGTACTGATGAGGTGAGACTTCCCAAAGAACAGTAGAGCCGTGTCTAATATTACCCCCAGGCGACCAAGACGGAGGGGCACACCCCAAGGAGCGGCATTGAATTGATTAAAAACTGTTCAGTGTGTAACTTTGTTTTGTTTAAAATAAAAAAGAAACACTACACTAGTGGAGATGACAATGATGATCAAGCCCATCAGCTCCTCCAACATTTTGGACATTCCCATCCGCCACACTTACTGGCACACCCTAAGCCTAACCCTTGTGGCCATTCTCATTGTTAGTGCCGCGAACGGGGACGGCAAGCGGTGAGTGTTGGAAGGCGTTTGGCCTCTGGTCCACGGAGGACAAGAGTGCGCCACATGAAGACTACTGGGATGAGAGGCCAAACCTCCTCCTTGGTTTCCCGACTTAAGCGCGAGGTGTGCTCCCGCGGTGCGCAGCGGCCGCTACGGGGGCGTGGGGGGTCACGGGGACGCGTGGAGGAGCAGCTTGCGTAGTGCGGGGGGGCCCGCGGGGACTCTTGTCTGCGTCACAAAAGTGACACATTTGGACAGCGCGGGAAGGGCACGCCCGCTAGTCGAGGCGGACGGGTTTTGCAGCAAAGCGTTCAACACATTACTGCATTTTTCTTTTTGGAATAAAGCTAACTACTTGTTCTAGTTTTGTCCACTGGGGGTCGCATGGACGCAATATTTTAGCATTAATGAAAATCTTTCAAGACGGACAGAGGAGGGCAAAAAGTATTTTATGTACGACATTTCGAGAAACTAATTGGCTGATTAAGCCAAAAGCCGTATTTTTTTCTGCCAAACATCTGGCATCCCAAAAATAAATAAATAAATAAACAAAACTCCTCCAGATCAGTCGGGCCCTACTCTGAGTAAATGCTAAATCGTGCATGTGTATTTCCTGCTCTGTCCTGTTTTTGAATAAAGGCGTGGAAATTGAAAAATGTTTGCGTACAAAAAAACCAAATCAAGTCTTGTTACTTCCTTGGTTAATCATGGACTCCTGGCGCATGTTGGTTGGGGTCACGCCAACATTTCTTCCTGCACTAAGACATGTTCACGCCGCTGATAAACAACTTGGGCGCTTTTCCGTTGCGTTCCCACCCAACGACATTGAGCCCACGCCCGCCCCTAGTGTGGAGTCCAATCACTATTAGCAGCCTCTGTGATGGCAGCGAAATTGGGCTTTTTAAGAAATTCTTTTGGATGTTTGTTTGTTGTTCTTTTCTTTTTTTTTAAACAGTCAACATGTGTGAATTTAGTTTTGCGCTGAGGCCAGCGCAGTACCACATTATGCCACAACACGCAAGACAGCACTGTGCTCTACAAGAAGACAAGCAACACAATGAAAAGCAAGAGCAGGCAGAGTAGGTCCCCAACAAAGCTGCTGTTTGAATGTGTTGCTGCTCCATGTGTGCGATAATAGCAGTTGTTTGTTTTCATACATTGTGATTACAAGTGACATTACACTTTAGAGTAATGTGTATACCATATTGCAACACATATTTGCTTTGGGTCTGCCCCAAAGCAGTTGTTGTCACACACAAGCCTTCATTCAATGTTCATCCAATCTAAATCAACAAATACTCTCTTGCACTGCATGCATGATGGTTGACCAACCGTCTTAGGACTACTTTATCTTTTTAGCGGACTCATTATTGCCATAGTCCATTCATATATTATTTGCTTGACTTGACCTTAAGTGAGACGCCGGTGTCGGATAAGGCTAACTGGCGCTAACGTGTCAAAGAAAGGAACTCCTCAACTTGTACACCACGGCTCCATCCGGGGCTGTTTAATAGGGTTATCGTGCATAATATCTTTTCATTCTAAGAGTTGTACTGAGTCGACCGGTCATTTATTTCAGCAAAGTTACGGCGCTCACTCGCTGGACGCGAGCATAGCGCACGGCCGCCGGGCCCGCTCGCATGCTCCGTTGAGTTAACAGCTTCTTCTTTGCTGGTTTAAATGCTGCCGCTTTGTCGGTTTAAACGCTTCTTCTTCGTTGGTTTAAACGCTTCTTCATGTTTGGAGGAAGCGCGCTGCCTGCGTGAACCACGCACCATGCTGCGATCGGGTTTGTTTTCTCTTTTTTACCCCTCTATCAAACGTTTTGTCAAAGGCATTTTCCATCGATATCGATCACGTGTCAATCGCGATACATATTGGTACGGAATTGTCGGCCCAGCCCTACTCAGGCCTATTATTGTGTGAATCTCAAAACTCAGTGCTCTGTGGTGCCAAATACTGCAAATACCATCGATATTATAAATATGAAATATTGGTTTGACAAACGACCTCTTGGTCATGGCTAACGTCAGCAGTTAGCCTGCTCGGGTGTGAGAGCCCCTGCTAAATTGCTAATGTAGCCGTCGCCTTGGTTTTCTGTCTCTATACGTATTGATTGTAAAAGACGTTTTCTGTTCATTGCTGCTGGCTCGCCGCCCTGGAACGCAGTGCGGTGCCAGCCAGTCTTCTGTGAAAAGTCTGCTGTGCACCTAAGCACTTATTTTGGGTCCGTCCCGACTCTGCATTCACTTTAGCGATTAGTTCGCTTAGCGACTCCCCCTGCTCGGTGAAAACGTTTCTTGTTAGTGGGTGTGTTTTTTGTCACCGCGGAGGAGAGGATCCGCAGCACGTCGCTCGTTGCCGCTGCTTTGCACGGACTTACTTACATGGAGCATAAATGAAGTCTGTGCTGCTGCTGCTGCTGCTGCTGCTGCTGCGGCGCGAGCTAGTTTAGCGCCTGGCATTCAAGCAGCCGCGAACAAAATGACTTCCGGGAGTACGGGCAACAGCGCGACGTAGACACAAGGCTTTTTTTTCTCTTCCCTAAACCAGTTCTGTGCTGGTTAGTGTGACCTGCTCACAGTAGCACGCCGCTGATGGCGAGCGTGGGGGTAACTGCCCTTTTCAAATAAACGAAGCTTTGACGATCTGAAAATCACTTTGTCAAAGATTGTGATTTCCTGCGTTTTTACAAAATAAAACAGTTGCAAACATTTACTTTGGAAATCCATCAACATTTTGGAAAGATTTTTTTGAGGGAATCCCAATTCATTTATGTCTGTGCATTTTCTGCACTGTCAATTTGAAACCGTGTCCTGTTTTTGAAAAAAAATGGATGGAAACGGAAAAAAAAGTTGTTGCTTTTTTCTAATCCGATCCATCAATTAACTCATTTACTGCCAGACATTTTCAGACCCTCTTTTACCCTAACGTTTGAAAAACTAAACTAACTAAATTCCTGGGATTGAATGGCTGGACCGTGAAAAGACAAATACATATGTCAATGGCAGTGAATGTGTTAATCCCCCGCCAAAAAAAAGAAAAAACCTTGACAGATGAAATGATTATTAAAACAATTGTTGGTTGCAGCTCGAGTTCTGCGTTCTGTCAGTGAATCCGCTGCTGTTTCCGGTTTTTGCCATGGTATCTTCATATCGTCGCAGTCCCGTGAAAAACACCATGCCCAATTTTGTCTTTTTGTTTTTTGACTTTGAGCTTTTGCACAATGGGATGTCCGTAATGCGGAAATCCCTTTCACATAAGAATTTTAAAAAATGACAAAAATGGACATACGCGTTTTTCACATGACAGCGACGATATGCGGTTAGAGCACCAAAGTTAGTGCTTGGGCATCAGGACAATCGAATAGTTTGCCATGTTGGGAGTGGGAAAAACCACACCCCGCAAAACGGTTTTGATTTTGTCATGTTGCTGGTGGGGGTGTAACGTATGGCCGGTGATAAAGTGTGGCGGGGCGCGTGACTGACTTGGCAGCGCTACTCACATTTTGACATGGCGCTGCTCCACGTCCACCCTGGTGAGCTCCTCCTCCTCCAGGTCCGAGTCGCCGCCGGAGCTGCTCTCCGTCACGTCCGAGTCGAAGGCTTTCTCCACCGAGCGCAGGTTGGCCGAGCCGCTCAGATACAGCCGCTCCAGTTCCAGCGGCACCGAGCCGCTCTTCAGGAAGCGGCCCAGGCCGTCTCTGTTGTTCGCCGCCGAGTGGCGGCCCGTCCTCCACGCCGCCGAGCCGGCGGCGTGGTCCTTGCGGCCGCCGGCCAGCAGGCGGCTGACGGCCGAGTCCAAGAAGCCGCCCAGCTGCTGCTGAACGTGGCGCTCTACCTGCTTGGCCTGGACCACCTGTAGGCGCTTGCGCAGCCGTCGCAGGCGGCCTTCGATCTCCGCCTGCCGGCTGCCGTTGAGGCGCACGCGCTCCCCCACTTGAGCGTCCGGCGTGTCCGAAGGGGAAGCGCGGGACGGGGAGCCGCGCCGGCTGCAGCCCGGCCTCTCCCGGTCCGACTGCGCGGGACTCGGGTCGCCGCGCTCCGAATTCACTTCTTGGCTAGGGTTGTGGTTGTCACGGGACAAGGGCGACGGCGCCGACAGTTGTGCGTTTTGACAAATTCCCGGAGAACGCTTGCGCTGAAGGCTCCCTTTGACGGCAACGTGAGCCGGGGCATCTGCCGCGTGCGAGTGCGCGGGGACCGGAGGCTTATCCCCGTTGACGGCCGCCATCACGCAGCCGGAGCCGGACACGGCGGCCAGCTTCTTGGCCAGGCCGTTGACGGGCGCGGCGGGCTGGCCCCCGCCGTTGGCGGCGCCGCCGCCGCCGCCGCTCATCAGGCTTTTGAGCTGGCCTCCGGAAAGTTCAATGGTGTGCCGCTTCCTCAGCAGGAAGTCTCCGCCGTTGAGCAGCGAGCCGGGCAGGATTCTGTGACTTTTCAAGACCGACTGTTTGATGAGGACCCCTTGCAACGTGATGGACTCTTTGGTGGAGGACACGGGGGTCACATCCGAGCAAAGGTAGGACGCCACCAGGGGCTGGAGCTTGCCCAGGGAGTCCCCTTGGGACGACGGCTGCGGCGGCGGCTGCTGCTGCTGCTGCTGCTGCTGCTGCTGCTGCTGATGATCGTCGAGGGGACGCGCGTCTTCGGGGGCCACCTTACACTTGGCGGGGCCGCCGCCGTGGATGAGGATGTTGCTGGCGTTGGCGGGGTTGTCGGCGCTGGCCGGTGACAAACTCGATGACGGCGCAGCCAGTTTGAAGCGGATGTGGTGAGCTTCGGCTGGGGCGTCGGTGAGAGCGGGCGCCATCGCAGCCATGCAGTGCAGAGGGACGGGCACGGCGGCCTGCTCCACACCCCCCGCTTACTGCCCCCCCGGAGGACAGCCTGGGTACGAGAGAGGAGGCGCACACAGTTAACACGGGAACACCTTCCTTTGTGTCGCAACACAGACACAGACATTCAGACTGGTTCTTATTTACAGCAAGCGTCCGTCATTTGGAAGGAGCCAGCCAAAGTCGGGACTGCTTCGCGGCCACTTGAACGGGAACTAAAGCCGATTGGTGGTTTTGGTTGGTTTGGTTTTGCAACCATACATGCTAGGCGCCAGTACCAGTCATGATACGGTTCTTCGATGAATGTCGTGTTGATGGGATAAGAATTCAAGAGGATGACTCGCACTCGAATGCAAGGAGGCTGCCATGCTGGGCAAACTCGTCATCAGCTATAAAGTGGAGGTGCAAGTGTAGCGCCTTCCCTGTTTGTTTACCTTTGGTTTTTTTGTCTGAATAAAACGGCCGGGAATGAGTGGCCACGCGGTACGTCACATTCTCACAAGCGTAAAAAGACCTCAGAGTGGCTGGCAGCTTATGTTTTCAACTTTTTTTTTTTTTTTTAAAGAATGAAATGTCCAAATAAAGAAGATACGCACATTGAGAGTGTACAGAAGGTTTGGACATCTTGGGTTTAGTTCCCCTTTGACGCCGGAGACCGACCCCAACAGCTTTGGAAGGGACCTCAAAAGTCACTGACACGAAGGTGTAGCCAAACTACGGCCCGGGGCCATTTGCAGCCCACCGTCCATTATTTTGGCTGCCTGCAGCGTGTACTAGAAATGATTATTTGACAGGGCCTGCGATGCTTGTTTAAAAAATAAACATTGTGTAGAGCTGGGTAACGCGAGAAGTGTGATAGTCAGAAAAAATGTAAACGTATGTGTGTGTGTGTGTGTGTTGTTGCAACACCACTACTACAAATAAAGTGGTTTTATATACTGTAGAGCTTTAGGTGCTAAATAAAAGATGCTTAATGAAATGCAAGAAAAACTAACACAATGTCTCTGGTGAACAAATGCAATGCAACACTTTCCTCCACTTTCGGTTGTGCGTCAATGTTCGATTTTTTAACATATTGTTGACATCGGGCCCAAACCTCTCTAATCCAAATTTAGACAATTTTATCATTTTTCACAAATCAATATTTCTGGGCAGTCCTCAAGTGGGTATGTTATTCTATTTTGTCACCTTTTTTTTTTTTTTTTTTTTTTATGATAGCTGAATGTAATGTGTTGAAAACAGCTTGCTCTCTTTGATGACGCAACACTACTGGCTCAACAAACACACCGTTTTTGCGGTTGCTTGAAAAGTGGTCATTTTGGAGATGCAAGGTTTCCACCCGACGCCAGCCTTGTCATCTTGAAAAAGTCCGATCTTGTTTCGGTTCTGAATGCAGACATGGCCGTCGGCCGGCATTCAGGGTTACCCGGGTCACCCCAAAATCCTCAACTCTTTGCCTTTCAGAGAACGCTGTGAAATTGCAGTTTTTCAAAAATAAATAAAAATATTACAACATTTATTTATTTTTGTGTGTTGAATAAATCAAGCTAAAGAATTTCTAAGCGGCCCTCAAACCCTTTGATTTTTCTGTCTGTCGCCCTCGTAGGGATACCCTAGATGTTGGGTATTTAGTTTTTAAAAGGTTCTTACTAAGTCACCAATCTCAAATCCGGAACAAATACTTTGTCCTTATCCCATCTGACTTCTTAAAAGCAGTCTGTGGACAAGTGTTGAGAATTAGTACCGATGCTACAAACACTTGGGACGGCGTTTCTGTCATTTAACACCCCCCCAAAAAATGCATTCTTATGGAGAGGGGGAATCATCCTGAACACTGCCGTTGCTCCAGTTTCTTGTTAATTTGAAATGCCTGGTACAATTCAAGGTACATTTGTTTGGCCAAATATACTGACGGCAAGAAAAGAAGAGTAGATGACGCATGGAACCATTTTCCATGAATGTTTTCTTGTCAAGAATCACCTGAGTTCTTCCATCAATCGCTACAGCATTGTCCTGGCAGAACAGTGCTTTTAGGCATTCCATCGTTTTCTTTCTGCTGACCGTTAGTGGTAGCGGGGGGATTCAAAAACACAAAACTGAAGAAAGCAAGGTTTCATTCTTTTTTTCCATGACTGAATGTGTTATCATGTGGTCTGCAAACAGATGTGCAAAACGACACCTACAGTACTAGGAGTGGAAAATGACACTGACAAGTCTGCTGTACAGCCACAAAACCAGGTTAAAGACTCGTTTGAAGTTTTCT
The DNA here is from genome assembly GCF_054856515.1 of Filicampus tigris. Taxonomy (NCBI): domain Eukaryota; kingdom Metazoa; phylum Chordata; class Actinopteri; order Syngnathiformes; family Syngnathidae; genus Filicampus; species Filicampus tigris. Next base: position 117,090 of record NC_141235.1, read on the forward strand.
TCAGTCCATCATGACACTGCCTCGAGTAGCAGCACCATATGCTCCTAAAAGACGGTTTTTTTTTTTTGGGGGGGGGGGTACAAACAGAAGGGGAACGAACAAGCGAGACTCCACGCGTCTTGCTCCGTAGGTGGATTTGGGGCACCCATGACGTCACGGCGTCTACTGCACATTGTGTCAAAGGAGTTGATGCGTGCACATGAAAGGTGCGCGACCCGATCGACATGACGGCGTCGCCAGCCATCACATGAATGGCCTCGCTCGATTCACCGCAGTTTGCAGTCGGCGCAAGGCTACGCCATGTTGGGACTTCCCAAGCACATTATGTAATCGGCCTTTTCGCACACAAACACAAACAACCATACGCGCGTCGTGTTGCAGTCGTGGCGCACAAGCATCCAAAAGTCTCGGTGATGTTTACACAACGTGCGCACGTTGGCGCCAGTCGCCAACACTAAGAAGAAATGTCACCAAGGCTGCTAACGTTAGCTCCGGCAACAAACGCGAGCAGAGCCCCGAAAGCAACCGCAAGGCCACCGTGAGCAGCGGAACGACGAGATCCCACATACGTTCAATTAGGAGCTCGCCAACGGCGCCGAGGGCGAGCAGGCAGCAGGCAGGCACGCCTCGTTACGCAAGGCAACATTTGGCCAACTGGTCCCGGAACGACGTGAACGCGCGGGCCCGCACGGCGAGGCGCTTGCTGGCTGGCTGGCTGGCTTGCTTGCTTGCTTGCTTGCCTGCCTGCCTGCCTGCTTGCGTTGGGCCGCGGAGGAGCGTCTATGCGCCGACAAGTTGGGAACAGGAAGAGCGACAAGACGACGCTAGCTGCGGCTAACAAAGGAAAAGGAGGAACCTACCACGTGACGAGCTCGCACTATCCGAGGGAATTCGCCCAACAATCGCCTGCACTCCGCTCGGATGGTGGGTGGGGAGGGGAGAAGGGGGGAACAAGGGCAAGGGGGGAAAAAGGCGGCTGGAATCGACCTCTAGGCCATCAATTTGGCCCCAAAACGGAACCGGGGGCCCGCCCGACGGGGGCCACTCGGCTTCGTTCCGGATCGAGCCAATGGACGAATCAACGATCTCCACCTTGCTTGCTCGCTCGCTCGCTCGCTCGCTCACTCGCCTGCCTCTTCCTTCTTTGCCGATTTCAGCACAAGGCCGTCGAACGAGTCCTCCCGGGCCGCAAGGCGGTCAAGTGGAGAGCCTCTCCGGCCGAGCCTGCGCCAATATGCCGACCTGCGACGGGCCAGAAGCGCTGGGGGCGGCCGCTGAACGCTCGTCTTTTTCTCGGCTTTTGGGGAGAGACGCGGAGAAAATGGCGGCTAGCTGCTCGCTCGGCTTTGAGCTGACAAACACACGAGCGCCGCACTGCGCGTGCGCACAAAAAAAAAAAAACGCTGCCAGGAGGCGGCAAGGCGGCCACCGGCAGTACGGCTGCTCACCGCCAGGGGCAAGCGCAACAACAAACAACAACAATGAACGACATAAAGTCTTCTCACGTCACGTTTGCGCCACAAACACTTCCTTAGTAAAACAAAAAAAAAAACTGAAAAAAAACCCCACTTCCTTAGTTCGCGATACGTCGTTCCTGTACTCACGCCACATCTCGACTTGAGGGTTGAGCTTGTGACTTCATTTTCCTTTTCCTTCCTTCTTTCTAACTACATTTCAAAGTAACCCATCATGGGAATATTTCTTTTTCAGAGAGATTTTGACTTTGCCTCACTCCTGTCAAAAACCGCCGGTGTACTTTCTCCTCGCTTTGGTTTTCAACCTCCGACAATGCAATGTAAACCGGGAGATGGAAAGTGAGATCTCGGTTGATTGACATCTCTACAACTGCAGGAATGAAAAAATTGCCTGGAGAAGCAAGATATTCCCCGCACCGTGGACTTATTTTAGAGAAACGTTTGCTGTTGTCAGGTCCAAGAATGATTGGTGGCGAATATGTTGCGTCCAGCTTGTGGGAATGACAACATCTCCATCAACACATCCAGCTGTGAAGTTTACAATGTACAGAGATATTCATGCTGACATGCACTTTTTCCACTCGCATCATTAGCCGGGTTTACGTTGAGCCATGTATTCCAATTAGAAAGGATCCGAACGACCAATCGGAACGTAAACACCCCAATCGGAACAAAAAGGCAGAATCCGAATGGAATTTCATTTGGATTCACAGGTGTGGTATATTCTTTTTGCCAATCAGAACGAGCATCATGTAAACCAGGGTTCGGCAACTCCGGAGCAGCGTGTGGCTTTTTCCATCCTTTTGTTGCGGCCCTGCGTGGCTTGGGAAAATAAAATTCTGTAGCCGGCATGCACGGCTGCCTGCTGACACGCCTGCTGCCAGCCGCAGCAAAATTGCACGGTATCCGAACAAAATATTTCATCTGCTTTAATAAAAGTATTAAAACAATCGGCGATACTGCACTAACTCGATGAATGAACTCCATCTTGATAGATCACGCGATGTTTACGTCGATTTGTGCGTGTCACGCGGCTGGAACACGATCGGAATAGGTCACGTCACATGTAAGCAGGTGAGCAGAGGTCTTCATTCATAATGATTTCAATACAAAGGACAAAAAAGTCTCCATGTAAACACGGCTATCGCTGCAAGTAGAGGAAGTACTTTACAAAAAAAGCACAATCAGTTTTCACAATTTGGCCATTTTTCCAACGCCTCAAGCAACTAATTTGATTTTTTTTTTTTTTTTTTTACTCTTGTGCGAAACAAAATCTATTTGATGGCGTGTGCATGCTATCAAGAGTGAAAAGAAAAAAAAACACTTTTGTTGAATAAACAAACAGCAGCACAGCATGCGACCCTGTTTGTGAGACCTTGTTAACGGTAGGCTTGGGCCGACTAGCGGTTGGTTTGCCGTGGTTTTCAAAAGTCAAGCTTTCAATTGGCGCAAATACTGCATGTCAATTGGCGCAAATACTGCATGTCAATTGGCGCAAATACTGCATGTCACCGGCAATGAGCTCTTTTCTTTTTTTTTTTTTCTTTTTTTTCCCTCTGTGCAGGGCACAATAACCACGTTGTAAATCATATTGGCCGTTTGCAGGGTTGAATAAATGAGCCGCCTCCTTGAAGTGAATTGTCTCCAATTCACTTTTTCTCCTCATTCTCTGCAAGCTGTTATGCACGGAGCAGGAGGAGGGAGCAAGAGCAGCGACACTACAAACACGGATCCTTTTCGCTTTGATAATTGTCCTTTACAAACAAAAAGAAATAAATGTGGGTCCTAGTTAGCCCCGTGGGGAACATGAGTATGCAGGTCTGTTCTCGAAAGCGACTTACTAAGAATTGAAGCCGGAGAATGTGAACATTTATTCATTGAAAGTTAACATGGTACGCGTTTGTTCTAATGGGGTACAAAATGCTGTTTTTAACGAACCCAAATATTTAAAACATTGTCATTTTGAAGCTGCCATTTTAATAGCGCCATCCTTTCGAGTACGCTTTTCAATAGCGCTCCCAATCGAATGCCTGGTTGATGGGAAAATGCGTTTCGGCTCAACGCCTTGCTTCGTCCGGGATGCCTTTGAGGAAGATGCAGACGCTTTGAGCACTCCGACTGGGCAGCGGCCGGCGTCCAGTCAGGAGGCAGCGTGTCGAGCGGTGGGGGGCACAACCCCACCCCCCCAAAACACAAGGACAGGAAAAGAACGGTGTACCTTCAAGTCCATGCTTGTTGACTGGGCGTCGTCGATGAAGTCTTCGTCGACGAAGTCTTCCCAAGCGTTCCCAAGTTAGTCGACAAGCGCATGCATGGCACCTGAAGTGACAGGAAGGCAACGTCAATCATTTGCAATGACTAAGTAACATCCGGTCCTTCCTGCCGCTTTGTTTCCTCTGGACTGGTCGCCAGCAAAGCCAGGGCACATAGAGACAAACAATGGATTGGTCACCAGTCAATCACAGCCCGCGTGTAAACTAACGATTGACTGGTCGCCAGCTGCGTGTGGACTAACAACGGATTGGTCGGCTGTGTATCGCAGAGAACAGCTCGAGTAGAGAAAGGGTGGACTGGTCGCCATCCCATCTCACGGCACGCAATGTCCGAGACTCGAACCCAGACCCTCCCGCCTGCGAGCCAGCCGACGCAAACGCATGAAAAAGTTGGCGGCGCTCCTTCATGCCAGTCTGAGCGGCGACAAATTGCCAGCGGGACCTTTGGGGGTTGTTTTCCCGAGTGCGTGTGGCTGACGCGCATGACTGGCCGCCGCCAGCTGTTTTGAGGCTCAAGTTTGATTTCAGTTTGAAGAATTTTGCAGCGACGCTAATGCTAAGCAAATAGCCTGAGCGACAGCAGGCTAGGCTCGGCTAGGCTAGGCTAAACTAAGCACCCGTCACTTGTGCTGCATGACTTCGGATTGAAAAGTGAGCGAAAAATGTCAGCCTTGCTCTGAACGGACACTTCATGTTTTGATCGTGTTTTGCGGTGGCGCCGAGTGTTAAGTTTGCTGATTTGCAGCAAATAAGTAAGCAGGCAAAAATGTGACTTACCTGCTCGCTTGTGTTGTTACTAAGCGTTTAGGAGCGCCTAACAAGCCTCTGCTCTCCGATTGGTCATCGGCAGCATATCAGGGGTACCTGTTGGCTCACGCGGCTGCCAATCTGTTCAAACGCCCCGCCCAGCGGAAATGCGGACCAAAGTTGATAGCACGAAACGTAACCCCCAAAGCAAACCAAAACAAACCAAAACAATTGCATTCACGCCGTATGTGTTGAGCCAAAAAGTTGGCCAGTGACGTATTCAATTTGGACTGTAAATTGAATTCTAAATGCGCCGCAGCTGAATGAGCCACTTACTCTCGTCTCACCAAGCGCTCTTCATAGCGTTTCTTTTCCACTTTACAGTAAAACATCAGCAGCAGCGGCAGCAGCGGCAACAGCGACGACGACGACGACGACGACGACTTCTCGCGAGGTTTTTGGGCATGTCATTATGGGGTTCCATTTGTGCCAAATTATGTTATGTGTCGATGATACGTGTCTATGTCATGTGTAGATGAGAAGTGTCGATGTTAGACGCCGATGAGAAATGTCATCAGTGTTTAATAAGATTAATAATATGTATGCATGCGGCCCTGTTCGCTCATTCCCACAACCGTTGCGAAACGCCGCTTTGTTTACAGCCGGGATCAACTGTTTCGTATGTCTTATTTTCAGCCTGTATACATTTCTTTTTCTTTTTTTTCTGGTAACCTGCTGGGGCTGTGCCTTCCGTAGGCCTTTTGGGGATCATTTTTGGTTCGTTTAGCAACGTACAGAAAAGCGCCAAATGGATCTGACTTGTTTTCCTGTCCCTCACGTCATGGCCGCATTGAGTTCAATGCCTTTGGCATTACTGACATCTAGGGGTAGAAACAGCGCACAACACATAGATAGACTGGGGCTAAAAAAAAAAATAAATAAATATAATAATAATAATAATAATAATAATAATAATAATAATAAATGCTGAAAATAAAAGATACCCAAAAGTTGATTCCGGCTGTAAATAAAGCGGCGTTATGGTGGGAATGAGCTAACAGGACCGCATGCATACTTTTAAATATATTATTTCATTTATTATAATTTTATTAAACGCTGACGGCATTTCTCATCGACGTCCAACATTGACACTTTACATGGACATCTAACATCAACACGTCTAACATAGACACGTATCATCGACACATAACACAGACACTTATCATCGACCCATCACATAGACACGGATCATCGACACATAACACAGACACACATCACGGACGTCCAACGTAGACACTTATCATCGACACATAACATATTTTTGGCACAAATATGTTATTGTCGCGAAGAGCCAGAAGTCAAGCCAGCAGCGAGGCAAATGCCTTCACAAGAGCGCATGATCGCGGAGCGAAAGAACGTAACTCGACTGAGAAGCTGCACACTTGCATGATGCGAGCGAAGCTCAAACGTTCTCCTGCGCACACGTGGTGCACATTGACTCCCGCAAGGCTGCAATTGTTGTTGTTGCAGCCAGCAATGCACCGGCCAGCTGCTCCTTCGATCTCGACCTCCAACATCAGCAAAGATCCTGCAGCCATCCGCTCATCCGATATTTTGTCCTCTGCTAATTGGTTGTTGCTCATTTTTAAATGTCCTGTATTTGCTCGAACCTTTCCTCGTCACGCCCAGTAAGACAACCGAGAACAGATTGTCATTCGCAAGGCCGCGCTGGCTGCGGACGGCGGAGTACAACACAGCAAGTAACACAAATAAATGCAGCGTGCACCAAAGTGTACAATATAGCGACTGACGCCTTTCGGGAGGAGGCTCATCAAACCGCTGGAACAAAGAGAGCAGGTGGTGGTATGCAAGGTGAGCAGAGCACAGAGCAAAGATGGGTTGGCCACTTGCCAATGAGGTTTTTATCGATAAACGTGGAGCAGTCAATTTTGTCTGCGTCGGGCCTCGAGCGTTTCGCATCACAGAGTGGCACCTGGAAAACGACAGCTCTGCCTCGATACCTCCGTGATGACCGAAGGTAAAAGGCAGGCGTCGGCCAAAGGGTTCATCTGAGGCAGGGATGCTCCTCGAGAGCCCCTCTCCAGCCTGCCTCCCTCCCCCGACACGCGCGACTCAAACGATCGGGATTGTTAGCAGGCTTCTGCAGAGCTTGCCGCTGAGACGATCGTTTGAATCGGGTGCGTTGGCGGAGGGAGACATCGGAAACAGGCTGCGGAGGGGCTCTCGAGGACCGGACTTGGTCAGTCAGTCTTAGATGTCTCATTTGAGATTCTAAAATGATTCATTAGAATACAGCCAGCAAGTGTTTGACACGGATGTGTAATAGTTGTCGTATAGAAATTGAAGACATTGAAATCGTCAAATGCAAACCCGCCCTCAATATACTACACATATTCATCATTTTAGAGTCCCAAAGCACGTTCAATAAATGAGACTCCATCTGAAATTGCGAGCACTACTTTACGCAGCAGTCCGAATTATCAAGTAGTAGTGGCGATAACGTGCCACCAGATGGCAGTAGTGGTCAACACTGAAAAGGAGCAGCGAGCTGGGGTCTCCGGAGGACGCCTGCGCTCGGCATGCCTCACCCCGTGCCCTCGACTGCTAAAGGATATTGATTGCTTGTTTTGGAAAGGCAGCCTTTCGTTGATTTTGAAATCGCCCACCTCTTCTGAGTTTTTTTCAAGCGCTCGGAGTTCAGATGTGTTCCTGAGCCAACTTTTACAGATGACTTGGTTTTTGGTTTTGAGGTGTGTACACTGCAGCTTGTTCTTAAATAGCTGCAAAAGGGTTTGTTGGGGGGGGGGGGGGCGGCACCAGGAGGTGGCAGCCTATTCACAAGAGGCTCTGTTGTCTGTACCGGTGAGCGTCGTCTCAGTCGTTGCTGTCGGTGATGACTCGCTTAAAAGTGCCTGCAGCTGAAATCGGCCTGTCTACTAAAATGAAAGGGGGAAGGGGGAGGGGTCATTCCTCCCTCGTGGGCTCTGCAGGAGGCCAACAACTCCTCCCGCCTCATCACAGGCAGACGATGACAGGGACAATTTTGGAATTAGCCCCCATCAGCCCCCTGCATGCACTTGTTTACACTCCAGTGCAGCCAACCCGCTCAACGCAACAGCTTAAGAGGATCACAAGATTCTCCAAATGTGGACGTTGCTCTAAGGGTCCCTGGAGGCAAAGGGCCGGCGCTGCCACACGCGCGCGCGCGCATTGTGTTGCTTCCATAAATAAAACAGACGAGTCCATTTGTTTGGAGTCGATGCTACACGCACACTTTATTTGTCGGTAGGAAAATACGCAAGCCAGGAGACCACATGAACAGCTTCCATTTTTGATGCGGCACACGCCACTTGTCACTTGAAATAATGGAAGAGCAATTGGAAAAGGAAAAGGAGAGCACAATCAGCGAGCCGTATCCAGCACGTGATAGTTTTTGGTGAATGTGAATTTTGTCGCGCATGTGCGAGAGTCTTGTTGGTGAACCGAGGGGTGTTTTGATGCATGCGAGAGGTCAACGGAGCGAGCGCAAGTGGCACGTCTCCAACGGAAGCTTGCGTGATTGGCGGAGTCGCAAGGATGTGCGTGTGACTTCACGTAGCTTGCGAGCGCGCGCCAGTTACAAGTTTGTATGCGACACGGGGGCACAAAACCGGTCCAATAAATAACAATACAACTAACGGCAGCTAACACGAGACCCCAGTGTCACGTCATGTGACTCACGCGCGTTGATGACATCACACGCGGGAACAAAAACAGCGAGTCAGCCACGTATGGAAAGCCGTTGGAGCTTGATGGCCATTGCGTGTCTTTGGATAGAAATTTGAGGCGCAAGCACGCATCGTGCCATCGACACCTACTTGGATCATCAGCGAGTCGTTCAGAGGCCTTGTTGAACTTGAAAATGTCCGAATCCTTCAAGCCTCCGTCAGCCTCGAAACAGCAAATATTCTCAAATGTTTTTCTCAATGTCCCCTTTTTGACTAAAGTGATGGAAACATGTCCAATGACTGCGATTCATAGATTCGTCTGGAAAAAAAAAAAAATCACAAAGAGACGAACGGATTCTTCAAATAATGCTTAGTTGCGGCCCTAAATGAAACGCTCAAACGCCTTTCCTCAGCAGCCGGCGAGGTGGGAATGTGAAGAGCGCACGTCGAGGGGATTTCAAAGCATCTTATTTACAAATGGCCGACCAGCAAACGACAACAACAACCAAGTTGATGTGGAAAGAGAGAGACGGAGACCGCCATCGGAACATACTGTATGATGGAGTGAGCTTAGCGCAGCACAGGTCACTTTTCACCTTCGGCAAACCTGTCCACGCACGCGCGTAAACTCACCTCGCGTCGGTTTGCTTCCACTACCAAGGAAAACGCTGCTAACAACGTAGAAACGGCTCCGCCGTTGCTAAAATTCACACCTTTGCCACCAATCGTTTGTCCATAGAGCGACGACACATATAGTTTAGCATTTGCTAGCTCAGCATTAGCAATTGCTTTGCACTTTCGACACGGGAAGCGACACCTGCCAGGCTGGAACGTGCTCTCGTTTCCACAAGCCAGCTCGCTAGCAGAAAGGAGTGTTACGTGCTAACATGTACGGTAGTTTGGGGGGGGCGGGCTTTGCTAGCTTAGCTTAGCAACTGCTTTTGTGTTTTGGAGGCAGGACATATTGTGGTAGACACACCAGCTTGCAGAAAGGGGTGTCACATGCTAACTTGTACCTAGCATTAGCGTTGGCTACCTCTGCTTAGACTTTGCTAGCTTCGCTAAGCATTTGCGATTAAAACCGGTCGCAAGAGATGCCGCTTGCCAGGTGGAAAGGATTGTGGCGTGCCAATAGGCATCCATCCATTCACCGAACCGCTTCTCCTCACGAGGGTCCAGGGGCGTGCTGGCGCCAATCCCGGCCGACTTCGGGGAGCGGGCGGGGTACACCCTGAACTGGTTGCCGGCCAATGGCAGAGCACACGGACAAACAACAACCGTTCGCACTCACAATCGCACCTAGGCACAATTTAGAGTGCTCCATTAAACTAGCATGCATGTTTTTGGAATGCGGGAGCAAACGGGAGTACCCGGAGAAAACCCGCGCAGGCGCGGGGGGGAGCATGCCAACTCCACACAGGAAGGCCGGAGCCCGGACACACACCCTCGCCCTACGCACCGTTGAGGCGGACGTTGCAAACCGGTCGGCCGCCGTGCCGCTGTGCAAGTGCGTAGCAATTTGTACCTTTGCATTAGCATTTGCTAGCTTAGCATGAGGGCGCTTAGCATAAGGTCTGTTTTGGATGCGGTAAGCGAGTAACTGGCAGGCTGGTACACGCTCTCCTTTCGCTTGCAGAAAGGAGTCCTGGGTGCTAAGACGGGCCTTCGAGTTAGCATTTGCTAGCTTAGCTGCAGCCACGGGGCGGGCGACCGAGCCTTCGGCACCGCATCTGTGGAAGTGCCTGCCCAGCCGCCTTCAAAAGGCCCTTCCGCTTGAAAGAGGCTTTGAATCCATCCCAACCACTTGAGCCGAGACGTCCGCGCGGGATATTGGCAACCGTTTTGCCATCGGAAGGCATGAAAAGCGAGCGCGTGGCAAAGAAAATGTGTTTGTCTCCATATTACTCTGACTAGCTTGGCGTTGACGTTTCATTTTGGGCGCACAAAGTGACTCAGCCGCCACCGCGCGTTTCCCAAACCAAGGCGGGGAAAGGACTCTGGAAGAAAGTGCGGAATGTGTCTAAAGTTGGCGGGAAGATGAGGAGGGCGAAGCGCGAGCGCGAGAGGGCGGCGCCCCGTCGCCACCGAACGGGCAGAGGGGAACGCGCTCCGACCCACCCCGAGAAGCTTGCGCCCCGATGGACTCGGCGGTCCGGTCACAGCGACGTGGACTGCTTGATGCTGTGGAAGCTGACCCGCGACGGCGACGTGGGGATGGACACGGCCTGCGTCATCCTGGCCCGGACCGAGTGCTGCTCCTGCCAGCGGCGGAAGCGCTTCCTGGCCGCCGAGCGCACCTGGACCGCGGCAAGGCGCCACGCACACAAACAGGACAGAGACACGCACACAACACATAGACAAGTTGGCACTTTGCTTGCGTGGCGTCGGCATCCACGCGTGTGCGGGAGGCGGGCGGTAGCCTTGGCAAGCGCGCGCCGTCCGCCACATCGCCGGGGTGTCCCAAAATCAAGGCGGCAGGTGACGTTTCGCCGTCTCAGGCCCAAAGGCGGCGGGAGCGGCCCAAGCGCGCCCGCGACGGCCCCGCGGCCCACCTCGTTCGGCGTGCAATCGAGCGTTAAGAGACGACCCTCCGCGCGCCACCTTGCCTGTGCGTGTGAACCTCAATGGCGTGTGTGCGCGTGTTGCGTTTGTGTGCACGGGTCGCGCCTGTTGACGTCCGCATGTGTGAGCGACGTGTATTGCGTGCGTGCGTGCGTGCGTTTGAGCCACGTCGCGACCACTTCCCGTGACGCCTTTGCCAAGTCGGCGGCGTCAGCGGTCGGTGGCCGCGTAGCGGGGGAGGCGGGGCCTAACTTACCTCGCTGTTGAGAAAGCAGTAAAAGACGGAGACGAAGAAGCCCTGCGGGACGGCGGCGGGAAGAGGGCAAAGGTCAGCGGGCCGGGCCGGGCCGGACGGGAAGGCGGGCACGTTTGCGTACCTGGAAGGATTCCAGGAAGGAGTTGAAGTAGATGAAAACCAGCTGCGAGATCTCGTCCTCGCCGGGGTTGACGAAGAAGAGCATGTAGGTGATGCCCAGAAGGGGGAGCAGCACCAGCGTGGCCTTCACCGCTTTCCTGCCGCCACAAACGGGCACAGGGTGAGCGCTCGCCTTGTGGCCGGCCGCCCTTCCGGCCGCCTACCTGTACTGGATGGTCTCCGAGGTGGTGGACGCTCGCAGTTTGGTCATCAGGATCCTGACGATGTTGAACAGGAAGATGAAGTTGATCTGAAACAGGCACGCACGCACGCGGCACGCCTTTGAGTGAGAGGTCGCCACATGATCGACAGTCAGTCCAAAAGGTGTCGGTGACGGTGTACAGGTAGGGGTTGGATTTCTTGGCCGAACTTTTCCCGAAAGCAAGAAAAAAAATAAACTGTCGCAGTGATGGCAACAGACGCTCGCGACGACATCATGAAACGGCCTCGATATTGCCGATGCTGGGGGCGGTATAAGCCAGACCACTATACTCCGCACAGACATGTCTCAGCTCATCGCTGCGGCGCTAATATCAATCATTCAGAACAGAGGAGCAAGAATATATGACTGGGACGACTGTTATACCGCCTGGCTTCATGTGCCGCCACGCCGTTTGAGTTCACCGTGACGTCGAGGGCACAGATGCCACTTGGCGTTAGCATGAAGCTAGCGGCCGGGAGCGACACCCCGGCGGGGCCCCAATTGGACCGAGCCGACAGATTTGGGAGCGGGCGGGCGGGCGGGCGCACGCGGATCGGCCGAGCGCGCGCGCGCGCGCGCCCGCGCCCACCCGCTCGCGGCTTAGCGATTCATCCGAGCCCGCCGACCGATTATCCGACCCTTTGGCTTCAAGTGGCGTGCTCCGCGGCGAGGCTCCGACAAAGCCAACTGCTAGCAAACTGCCGGCGGCTTGCGTCACCCAAACAAAGCTTGACGAGGAGGACCCCGTCGGTCGAGTCCGTCAGAGGTTTCGGCCAAGCGCGTCCCGCAATCGCAGACTCGAGCGTGGACAGGAGTCGCGTCGCGTGAGCGGAGGCCCCGCCTCTGCCGCCGAGCGACGGGCGAGCGAGCGCCCTCGGCGTCGCCGAGGCCAAAGTCGAGTGGGGCCAGAGCGTCAGTCAGTCAGTCCGCAAAAGAGGGCAAAAAGCAACTCACCACCAGAACCAGAATCATGGGACCCTGGTAGATGTAGTCCGTGTAGACGCCCGCTCGCTTCCCAAACCAGCACCTGCGCACGCCGGCAGACGGACGCACGTCACCGTGGCGACCAAACACAATGTTGGATGAAATGAAACTAAACGATGAACGACAATGAAAAGAAAAGAAAGCAAAGCGCTTAGGTGTCCTTGCCGTACATGTTGCTTGGATGCCTTTAAGAGGCGTGGCCTAGTGAGTGACGTCAAGATCTGCCACGCGATTTGGGTTCATGGACTTGACTGTTCAATAAATGGCAAAACGTGCATTGTCGTGTGTGGGTGGCCCACGTGGGGGTGCGGTTCAGCGCGGCGATGACATAAGCTCAGCAGTGCCGTGTAGGAATTCCCAAAGATTCCCAGCGGATGCTTGCGGAACGCCGCCCGCTCGGTCCCACGGGGGGAGCGCTAACCAACGCGCGAACGTGCTAAGACCTTTGCGCAGATGGGCCGCCTGCTCCATGGATGGCCTAGTTGGGAGAGGGCGGGGGTCACGAGGGGTGCAAAGATGGGGGAGCAGGTCGAGCTTGGGGGGGTATCGTCAGTTCTACGTGCGCGTGTGTGCCGGCTCAGACGTTCCTGGAAAAACTCACTGAGGATCACAAATGATCGGACCCGTCCGAGCGGAAGGAAATCAGTGCGGCCAGAGAACTGACTTTGGGCACGAAATTGAAAGCGCTTCCTTTCCCTTTGCGCACAGGATGAATGAAGTGCTTTTGATGAAGTGGATCAGTCGGTAGGTGAGGGAAAAGAAATAGCGCGAGCGTGCGTGATGACGGCGTGAAGGTCGCGTGGCCAAACCCACTTGTCGTTGTCGTAGTAAAGTTTCCCGATGGCCCAGGCCACGATGATGGGGAAGGGGATACCTGCACAGCCGCAAAACACAAAGCGCACAAAGGTAAGCGAGCGGCGCGCGCGATCTCGCCTTGCTTCCGCTTTTCTTTTGCTTGGCGTTTGGCTTTCAGTCACCTGCGCCCGACCGCGGCTCGGGCCGACTACTTGGTGGACTTTTGCCACTCGTGGGCCGTCGTCTTTTTCCACGGCGCGTTTGGCCTCGTCGGGCTTACGGAGGGGGAAATGAAATATGCTACGTTACGCTAGGCTAGGCTAGGCTAAGCTAAGCTACGCAACGGCGTCAACCGCGTGACATTGGCCCTTTAAAGAGGTAACCCGCGCCGCGCCGTGCGTGCGTGCGTGCGTGCGTGCGCGTACACCAGCCGATGCAGATGAACATCCACTTGCGCAGCTTGTCGGTGGAGTACGTGAGCACGATAGCAGTGTGCAGGTAGCAGCCTTCGCCAAACATCCAGAAGAAGTTGGTGGAGTGGAAATAGTTAAAGGAAGCCGTCACCAACCGGCACCAGACCTTCAAAATCAAACACACACACGCGCGTGCGCTCATCAGTGTGCTGGGAAAACGCTTGTGCTCCAGGCCCACCTTTGGCTTTGGAAACTGAACTCGAGCGAAAAGTCGGATTGAATTCGCCAATCGAAAACATGATTTGCATTCATTTTCTTCCACGTGTATTTTCTGAAATAGTAAGGTGATAATTAAGTGCTATTTAATGAAAAGAAAACAGTAAGACGGTTTGTTTTCCTCCTACTTTGAAGTGCTTCAAATAAAAGTGGGGAAGTCGCGCCAAGTCAACCAGTCCAATAGATGGACAATTGTCCATGTCATTTGACTTGAGTTGTTCCAATCCGGGAGTCAAGCGCTTCATGAGTGGGAGAAACGCATTTGAAACAAGATCGTTTGGAATTGAGCAATTTGGAGTGAAAACGCTGCGATGTTGAGGCCTCTTGATAACGGAGAAGCCCCTTGCTGCCAGATGCGGTTGCCAAAGCCAAGGAACGGCACTTTTGTGGGGACTCACCACGTTGCTCTCGTGCACCTCGGGGCTCATGGTGAGCTGCACCACGAACCAGGTGGCGTTCCTGAGGATGAAGGCGCCGATCAGGTTCCAGTGGATGATGTTCCTCAGGCAGCGGATGCTCCTGCCAGACCGCCGGCGGGGAAAAGGCTTAGCCCGGCTGCCACGCGGCTGGCACAGCATGGCCCCGACCGCACGGCGCCGTTATCTGCCGAGGCGGTCTTCGGAGCCGTTGCGAGAGTCGGCCCCCATTGTCGGGGGGGGAGCTTCGGGGCTAAAATCGGGCCCGTCGCGCCGCCGCGTCAAGCCGCCTTTACTCCGACGGGAGATAATAGGGCCGAGTTTCCGGCTAGCTGGAGTGTCCCGTTAGAGCCGGCAGAGCTCGGCCGGGCAGAGCTCGGCCGGGCAGAGCTCGGCCGGGCCTTGCCGACACGCTTGGGGGGAGGGTTGGGGGAGCGTGAGAAAATGACGTCACGATATGAAGTCAAATGCTGGAGAGGCTTAAGTGGGGCTACACGGATTTCTGTTGGCCTTTTTCTCTCGTTACGTCATCCGCGTACGAGACCGTCTGCTGGTCTGAGGTGCGGATCCGTCCCCGTAATTGATTCCCAATCGGCAAATGTTTCACGCGTTCACTATGTGTGAGCAGAAATCTTCCCGTGCGCGGGGAAAGCTGACAAGCGTTTGACGTGGGCGGAGACCATCGAAGAAGCGCCCCGACCGACCGCGTGGCTGACTGACCAACAAGGAAGCGGCCGGAAAAAAACAAACAAACAAACAAACCAAAAGGCCCTGCGCAACGTCAATGGATTTTGTACGCTGGGCTCATGGCACAAAGCAAATGTTCTCGTGACGATGTGGCCATTTCGCAACGCCGTGGTCGTGGTCGGAAGCATCGGCGCAACTTATCCGGCGGCCTTCCAAAGAAGAGCGCGGCAGTAAAATAAAGTCCGCTGGAACTGAGGACCTTGTGATCTTTTTGGAGCTCTTTTGCTCCGTTTTGCTGAGTCCCGCCCGATGTCAGCCCCCCCGCCCCCGCCCTGGGTGTCAGGCCGCCCCAACACGACTTGTGCATAAACGCGCTCGTCTTGAGCTTTTTGCTTTTTCTCCTTCGCGCTTTTCGCACTCCCTCAAGTCCGCACTCTCGGTCGGATCCACCACCTCCTCTGCCGGTGTGAAGCCCCCCGTGACACTTGTGTGTGTGTGTGTGTGTGTGTGTGTGTTTTGCCCATGCCAGCACCCCCCTCCCCCTATTTCCATGTGGCCTCCCCCTCACATGCTGGTGTTTGGATCGACTTCTTCCACACGCATGGAGACGCGTCCTACTTGGCGGTGGCTTGTGAGTCCGTGACCAAATGGGGCTTTGTAACACGAAGCGCGGGTGGGGTGGGGGTGGCTGGGTGGGGGGGCGTGATAATCCCACTTACCTCAAACACAGAAAGAGGAAGAAGGCCACGAGCAGCGCCAGCATGGAGATGACGTGACCCAGGAAGTTGATGATCACCGCCATCTGGTAGTGCATCTTGCCCTTCTTCTGAAAACGCCAGCAAACGCCTTGGTCATTGTCGTCGTCAGTTTGGATTTGTCTCTTCTTCCGGGCCAGTAGTCAGAAGGCGTGTCTCCGACTTCTTGGCCGGCGAGCGGTGCGGGTGCGCACGCCTGCGTGACCACGTCTAATTTGGGCACGTTTGTCTTTTGCAGCGCTTCCCATTTTGTGGGAGCGAGCGGGCGGGCGGGCGGGCGGGCGGCCCCGGGCCTCGGCCCGCCGTGTGGATTCACGTCAACCGCCGGTGTCTGTGCGGGCGGGGATTGCAAGCCTTCATCTGCACATGGGTTCTCCCATTTGCACACAGAGGCACCCGCCCGCAAGCCATCGTCGGCTCCTGCGTCGTGGGCCCATCGCCATGGCGACCAGCGCAAGCGCGCGGAACCTGCCGGGCTGCGTTGGGGACAATCGTCCATTCCAATTGTCATAGTTGGGCCTTCCTCGTTGCGTACGGCCATCCGGGCCGGCCGTCCCTCCCCGACCACTACGACGCTCTCCATTTTCAGGGAGGGAGCGAGCGGAAAACATTCCGCAGCCGCGTTCGCCCGGATGGCAAAGCCTGGCGAGGCGACCCATGGTGACGGCGTCGCCGCAAAGCAAAAGGCGGAGCGCGGCGGCCGACCAACAATGAAAAGTCGGTCAACAAATGTGGAAGAGCACTCGAGAGCGGCTCACCTCCTGCTGCAGGATGGCCTTGCACATGGAATAGTTGCCCTTGGCAGCCCACGTCCCGTTGGACAGGCACTTCCTGTACACACTGTCTGCACGCACGCGCGCACACACACACACGCACTCCCGTCAGCACGCACATGCCACAACACCGCGACATTGCCAAAGATGACGCACGACGCTCATTTGACCTCAATCTAAATGACAAAGACAAATAAGAACATGTGTACAAAGAACCAAAGCCACGCAAACACGCAGCCATACGCATTACGACAGCCGGACGCGCAAAAGGCATTCGTGACAAGGTCGCGTTGAAAATGACATTCATGAACGTTGCGACAATGTGACGTTGCTGAAAACGACCACGTGAATTTGCTTTGTGTTGTGTGTGTGTCTGTGACCTTTGAGTGTGTCAACTCTTTTTTTGTCTTCACACCACCAACGTCCGCATCGGGGCACGCGCAGATGGGACGACGGCACGCGCGTCAGGTGTGCGTGCGTGCGTGCGTGCGTGCGTGCGTGCGTGCGTGCGTGCGTGCGTGCGTGCGTGCGTGCGTGCGTGCGTGCGTGCGTGCGTGCGTGCGTGCTCGCGACACCAACTTGAAGCGCGCCCGAGGCTTTCGCGAGGCACGGCTCTCGGGCCGGTTGGCGTCGGTCGGCGTCAAACTTGCGCGTCGATCAAACGGGGCTGCGCTTGTCGTCCCACAGAGGCCCTTTCTCGTGCCGACATATTTTGAGGACGGAGACGCGCAAATGATTGAATATGCAACGCAGCGCCGTGCCGTGCCATTTGCTGCAACGGTGAGAGAGAGCCGCGCTTTCACAGCGCTCACGTGGATTCGCGCAGGGTAGCAGATGACCGACGGGCGGGGAAAGTCTGCCGTCACGTGAGCCGAGCGGGAAAGACGGCAACGGTGGGCGCAATCGCCGCGTCCACAGACCAAAGGCCCGCGGGGAAAAATGTTCGGAAGCATGCGCGGAGACGGCGTCGCTCGCCCCAGAGCCCCCGGGCGCTAACGTGCTCGCGGCCGGCTAAAAATAGTCACACGGCGCCGAATGGGCAAATGTCACCTCTCATCAAGATGAGCCGCGCAACGCTCGGGTCCCCAAAGGCCAAACGGCTATGGCGGCGCCGTGACCTGGCTCCAGATTCCTGCGCAGCGATTTGACGCCATCTGAGCGATTGCGCGTCCGTCGCGCGACCGGACGCGGTTCCTCGATGGACTTGAACTTGCCGCGCCGCCGACCGCAAGCTGTGACTTGTTTGCGTGTGGACGGCTGCCAACTCGGAGCGCTCCCTCCCCGACGATCGTCGTTCCCGCAAGTTGAGGGCTCTGTCCCACGTCGCCGCAAGACGCGGCACGCTCCGGAGAAACGCACACCTTCAAAGCATACCGGAGAAAAAAAATACAAACTGGACAAAGGTCCAACTGGTGTACGGCGGCCGTCGAGCGGAAACCCGGTCCGTCCGAACGCGGTCCGATGCGGTTGTTGTCGTCACGAGCGTCGGTCAGGTCGGGCTCCATCCCCACTCGCTCCCTTGCTTTCAGGCAATACGAGGCGCTGACCGGCGCGGCGCCCTTCAACTTGGCAACTCGGGTCCGACAAGTCTTGCTTTTGGTTCCTCCTTCTGCTGAGGCCGCACGTGGCGTAGTTGGCGCCTGGATTTACCGTGCGGCTGTTCCTTGGCCCATAACGACAAGTAAGCGTAGTCTGCTTGGCGAGCTTGTTTCACAAAGCCGCGGCGCTGATGCTTCCTAGCACGAGGACCACGGGGGGAAGGGAGGCTCGGTCGAATAGTCACATCCGCTTCGGACGCGGTCGGGGCCCGAGTCGGCCGATTGTTTTCCGGACCGCGTCGCCCGCGGCCGAAGACCTCTCCAAAGAGCTCTGGCGAGGCGTCGGAGGACAGACGCGTGCTTTTTGGGACATTCCGCGACGGCGGGGGCTCGACTTGGAAGCGCACGGCCGCCGCCGGCTCCGTGTTCCTTACTGAGTGGCGGGCAGCCTGAGAGATTCCCCATTTTTGGAGCATGTGAAATGAGCCGCTCTTTTTGGGGCTAGTGTTGCGTTGGCGGTCGCGGGAGGTGGAAGACAACTCGAAGCAAAGTCGTGTCCGGGAATTCACGCCAGCTGGCGCGTTGGGGATTTCCTGCAAAGTAGGAGGGTTCCCATCAGTCCAAACGCCGGCGTGACTCATGGAGGCCATCGGACGTAGCAAGACCACACGGCGTGATGCGGAGACTCAAAGCGCCGACTGGCACGCGGTCGGCAAAAGCTCCGACGGCGAGCGTCTCGTCGTCGGCCGCTTGCTAGTTACCCGTCTCGACGCGGTGACTGATGTCTACGTGTCAAGACGGTGAGCGGACGCGGCGGCTTCACGGGGACGCTTGAACGGAGAGAGCTGCTGCCGTAGCCAGTCGCCGCAGTGTCTCCGTGCAAATGTTTGGCGGCACGCGAAACGACAGCGTAGCCTGCGGGCGCTAACGTGCTCGCGGCGCTCTAAAAATAGAAGCGCGGCGCTGAATGGGAAATGTCCTCTCACGTCAAGATGAGCCGCAGCGCACCGGAGTCTCCGGAGCGCCGCAATCTCGGCAAAGATCGACCGCGGCGCCGTGACCTTCCCGAGCCGCCGGCTCGTTTGCGATTCCTCGGCGGCTGCCGGGAGCTCGATTAGCGTCCCGCCTCATATTTCAGCGCCGTTGGTGGCGAGCAGCTGCCAAATCAATCCAGGCGCGGGACGCGCAACATCCGTCACGCTCGGCCGCGGCCCGCCCGCCCGCCCGCCCGCCCGTCCTTCCTGTACGCTAATGAAGGTTCCGGGAAAAGGATGGGAGCGCTTACGCGGGACTGGGCTGTTGAGTCACCGTGGCAACCCTCCACTCCAGAAGGCAAAGGCGGAAAGGACACCGGCTTCTGGCGCCACGCATTGCAGAAGCACGCGCACGGCGGTGCCGCGTCAGCAAAAGGCCACTCCGGGCACCGACTCGGCTCTTGACGCATTGACTGCAAGCGGCGAGGACCAGCTCGATGCGCCGCCTTGTGCTTTGACGCCGGGACGTCTTGCTGCGCTGACTCATCCCGACCATTGGAAGCGGCGTCTGGATGCATTGAGTCACTGGAGCAAGTTGACGCAGTGACTCAATGCAGCGGCTCGCTCACTGTCAACCTTTGCATCCAGACGCGGCAAACGGACGCGCCGGCCGGGCTCTCGGGTCTTCATGGACGGACGACAAACAACGCGGCCGCGACCGAGAATTCCCACAAGGCGGCGTGTCGACAACCTTTCCGCCATTTTGGAAGTGGGCGCCAGCCGCGCTCCGCAATGCAAAACACACAAAGTGGAGCACGTTCCCACTCCACCGAAGGGAAGTGCGCCGCATGGCGGTGTGGAGGCTCCCTCCTAACACACACACACACACACACACACACACATAGGCACTCACACTTCCATCTTGACTTCCACAAATCAGCAGAGTGATTCAGGGGGCACAAGGGGGCCGCTGGTTGCTGAGGAAGGAGGGGCTGGGGTTAGTGTGGGCATCCGGCAAGTTGCCTCCGAAGACCATCGAGGAAAGTGGCGGGAGGCAGGGGCTTGCTTTTGCTCTGTGGAAGTGCATGCGCGTCGGGCGTGACTGTCGGGCGTGTCGGCCACGTCTCGGGCGGCCACGTGGATTTGAGTCGCGAGCCAGAGGCGGCGGCACTGCTGACGCTTGTCGCAAGCGAGGCCGACACGCCCCCGGACGTCCGTTCGACGCAGCCTACCGCACATGAACACCGTCGGCACCGCTAGCACCGTTGGCACTTTTGGCATCGATCGGCAGCATTAGCACGATTAGCGAAAAGGCACATTAGCACCGTTAGCGCGGGTTTGAACCTCGAACACACATTGGCGCAGGTCGGCACTCGTCGCAGTGTTAGCACACGTTAGTGCAGGTAACACCTTTAGCACACTGTGGGCAAACATGAGCACAATTGCTATTACTAGCACGTGCCGTGAGCGCCATCGGCACAATGGGCATCGATCAGCAGCATGAGCGCACGCTGTATTTCAGCTTTTCAGCTTTTCAGCTCCGCCGTGCTTCCAAACGTTTGGGAGTGGCCATCCTTGACGCTGTTCCAACATGTTTGGGCAACGTTCGCCCTGTCGTCAGTGTGCTGTTGCGTGTCCAAAGAGGATCTCGCCAGTGGGTGACAATGAAAGAAAGAAAAGGAAGGAAAAAGTCAAAGCGAGAAAAAGCAGAAGCGCCAAAGGGACAAACAAACGCCGTTGAGTCTGGGATTTGTTGGAATCTAATTTTGGAAATCCAGCCTGATTCCAGCGGGATGATTCATGGAACATATTCACCGCTCACAATGGACAAGATATTTTTAGAAGGAAACGCTTGATTGGGGATGGCGGCGGCGTCGTCGTCGTCGTCGTCTCCTCCTTGCCATTTTCCACCCCTCATGCTCCTTCCCACTTTCAAAGCATCCTTTGGCCAAATTTGCTCATGTTCAAGGTCATCCGACGAGGACTCGACTTTGGTTCGAATGTTTCCTCGACGATGGGAACTGGACCGTGCGGACGAGACTCGAGAGCGTCCCGAGTTCAACTTTTGGAAAATCCCAATGACAAGCTTTCCAAGCAAAACATTTGGATCCCGGCATCCCAACGAGAAGAGCCCAGAGACCAGAGCCCAGAGACCAGAGCCCAGAGCCCAGAGCCCAGAGCCCAGAGCCCAGAGCCCAGAGCCCAGAGACCAGAGCCCAGAGCCCAGAGCCCAGAGACCAGAGCCCAGAGCCCAGAGACCAGAGACCAGAGACCAGAGACCAGAGCCCAGAGCCCAGAGCCCAGAGACCAGAGCCCAGAGCCCAGAGCCCAGAGACCAGAGACCAGAGCCCAGAGCCCAGAGCCCAGAGCCCAGAGACCAGAGACCAGAGCCCAGAGCCCAGAGACCAGAGACCAGAGACCAGAGACCAGAGCCCAGAGCCCAGAGCCCAGCTTTTGGAACCGAAGGAGACATGACGCACATGCGCGCACCCGCTTGTGTGAGGAGCAGCCGGCAAGGTCGCTAACATGATGAACGTTGACAGTGGCGCTATAAAAAAGATGGCAAAGGAGTCATGTGACCCGACTGCTGCGCACATTAAATATTCATGAAGGATGAATAATGAATCGGGAGTTGAAAATAGAGCACTAAAGTATGCTTTACAATCAATAACGTCCACACCATCAATATTCGCCCAGTGTCACTTTGCCATGGTTCCAAATGTTTGGATGACCTTGCTGGCAAACACACAACGTTAGCCACCTTTTCAACACGCCAAGCCATAACACAAGCCACGCCGGCCATGCCGGTGGAACATGCTCACGCGCAACACGAGCCGCGCAAGCCGCGATCGCGGACGAACGGGCGGTCGGACGGACGGACGGACGCTCGGACGGACGCTCGGAACGAACGAGCAATTGGCGGCTGAAGCCGGAAGGCAGCCATCTTGACTTGCCACTGGCGCTGACACTTATCGGTACGAGCGCACGCCACACGATGAGTCGCTTTTTCACGCGAGACACCGAAAATAATGGGGAAATCCATGTACAGCATTCAAGACGGACGCTCAGCGAGCGGCAACGCAAGGTGGCCATTCATTTCAAGCGATATTACCGCGCTCGTCTCTCTGTTTTTGTCAAAAACGGGAGCCCCCCTCGCCGTCCTCCTACTTTGACGAGATTCACACTGATGTTGTTTTTTAAAATGTCAGCGCGCGGCGAGGAAATGGCGACACTTGCGCTCATTAGCGGCCTCGTCCGTGCACTCGGCTGCCATCGTGAATGAGGACGACGCCTCCGGCGGGGAACAAAACAGACGGACGGCGACAGACCCAGGGGGACTAGCGCGACGTCACAAATGGATGACATCGGCACCTAGTGATGACATCGGCACGCGTCCCCGCCCCCCAGCTTCCACTTTCATGCCTCCTGCTCTTTTTTTTTCTACTTTCCGTCGCTGGCCAATTTGGACGCTCACGCTGATTGGTGTGAACAAAGGCGGGAGCCACGTTAACTCCATTTTACGTTGGTGCTCTTTTTCACCTTTTTTCTCCGCCGCCAGCGGCAAGGCGGCGCGTCGGGGCCACGGGGATGGCGCAAAGAGAGCCTGCCTGCTTCCACGGCATGTGCGTTTTGTCAAGGTGCCGCGGAGCTCGTTCGGAGGGGCTGTGTTGCTCGCGTGTAGATGGCATGTTGCCGTTGCGTGTACGAAGAAGCAAGAGCGCGCTCGTCCTCCTTACTGGTGGTGTTGTATCGGACGCCGTAGAACATCTCGGGACAAGGTCTGGCCACCACGTGAGCGGCGGGGCTGCGGGGCCAGCAGGTGCCGATGCCGTCCAGCGCCGCCTCGCAGTACGCGTCCGCCGCCCCTGCCGCGGGCAAAGCCAGAGTCGCGTCGGCCGGCCTTAGCGTGTGCTTGTTGCGCGTCTGCCGTGTTGTGGTGGCCTCACCGCTCGCCGGGACGCCGGCGTCGCTCGCCGTCTGCGTCTCGTTCCAGGAGGACGCCGCCGACTGGGCTGCATACACAAACAACACGTCGCATCACATCAGTGCGCGCAAAGCCGTTTGGGCATATATTCAATCGCCTTGATACGCAACTTGAGGTCCGCCCGCATACTAGCCCACGTACTCTTTGTCCTCCCTGGGAGAAAATTCTGCCCGCTAGTTAACAATTCTTTCTTACCGGTATCCTTTTTCCCACTACAGGTTCTACTTTTGGCTCGCTAGGACGCAAGTCAAGCTTTCGAGGAAACCACTGTGCTGATCTAGTAACGCGACTGCAGCCAACTAGTAGGCATGGCTGGCGCACTAGGAGCCTCGCTGGACCCAGCGCCAAATTGCTCACTAGTAGTTTTGCTTCCCTAGTACCATTCCACCAGTAAGCCAAAGTTGTGCTACTAGTCATCTGGTAGTGGAGGAAAAGCATTGCTGCTGAGACACAGTCGTTCAACTAGTGCACTAAAGATGGAGCGCATTTCTTCTGCCTTGATATGCCGCTTGACGTCCACGTACTAGTCGTACTAGTCGTACTAGTCGTACTAGTACGCTGCGTACGATTAAAACGCTGGCCTTTTTGACAACTGCGTGCTTCTAGTATGACTGCTGTCATGAGAAAGGTCTAGCAGTTAACATACAGTGCTTGGCTGGTAGTAGCACGCAGATGTCAACGTGTGCACAGTTGTGCCTCAGCGGTAACATGTCATCTTGCCACCTTCCAGTAGCGTCAATGCAATAGAGTTGCGCGGCCTCCACTAGTGCGCTCAATTGTCTTACTGGTGAGGCCAAATGAGGAATAGTACGGGCACCCTCTTAAGATGGATATCAAGGTTTCTGAATAAATGTGAGGCGACGTTCAGTGGGTGCGTGCGTGCGTTTAAGGGCAACGGTAAGCGCTGGTGACAGGGCTCCCCCCCGGCCACACGGGCGCCACCGCAGCAAGGAAGAAAGCGGACGTGTCCCCGGGCCGTTCTCTCCCTGACAACTTGGGAGCAGCGGGAGGGACCAGATTGGAGGGGGCGGGGGACGCAGCCGGTGGGGAACGCCGCCCGGCTGCTACAATTAAACACTCTTTGAGACGTCAAAGCAATTCAAGTCACACCTTGGGGACGAGTTATTCTGAGCAACACGTCAGCCGGGCTGCTCATTAGGCGCCATCGTGGCCGCCAAATCGTTCTTTCACCTGGACGACCGCGACGACGGCGATCGAGTCTCTCGCAGACGCATCGATGACGGTAAGGAGCCGTTGACGGATGAGCACGTCAACTCTTTTGCTCATCAGTCAATTGTTTGGAGGCCTCGTTGAAATTGAAATTGTCCAAGGCGTCCGAATGTCAACCTCTCAAGCGCAAATCTCCGCGCAGGTCCATGAAATCTGTCTTTCCAGACTGGCAAACATCGGCTTTCCTTTTGGTCAACAATCATCCGCGCCCATTGCCGCTTCCCGTCAAGTCACCGACAAATCATAGTCAGTCATGTGAAAAGGGCAGCCAGAAAGTAGCCGCCTTGACTCTTGGAGCCGCATCAAACAGCCGCAGCTCGGCTTGCGCTCGCAACGTACGAGTGCGCTCGTCCAGGCGGGATCCCGATGAGCCGGGGGAGGGATTTCAACATGGGGCCAACGCTCCGTCAGTCGGCCAACGCTCCGGCTCGGGAACGCGTCGCGCCCCGCGGGAAGTGGGTCGGGCTCGCAAACCGCCGCAAAGTTCCGAGCGAAGCTGCCCAAGCCGCACACAAGCGGACGGAAGAAGTCCCGTCGGCCTTCGACGCAGGTCTTCGAAACCAGCTGAAATCAGTTGCTCCCGTCGAGTTCTTTTCCAAAGCTGCTCGTATTTCTTGACTCCACTTTGAAAGCTTTCCCAAGCTTTGCGTCGTCACGCATGAGCGTTCCTTTGCTCCTTTTTGTCATGTCGACTTTTGTTTTCTCCGCTCTGCTTCTGGACGCGGACGCGACTCATAAGCAGCAATGGGAGAAAAATGATTTTGCGGTCAAAAATTGAAGGCGCAATACATTTTTGCCCAATTATCGGATAGAATCGCCGACTGGGAAAATTCGATAGCGACGGCCCCCGGCCGTTGCCACTGGGCGTGATGCGTGCGTTGCAGAGGCGTGTGCGTGCGCGTGTCGTCTTACCGGAGGAGGCGTTGGCGGTCGCCACGAGGATGAGGTCGCACGTCGCGTCGGCCCGAGAGGCTGGCGGCAGCAAGACCAAGAAGGCGGCGCACATCTGCAAGAAACGGGCAAAAGTCACGCCTGTCGCAGCGCTCCGTGGCGCAGCGGCGGAAGCAAGGTCAAGGCAAGCGAACGCTCTGGCGTTCACCGGTGACCAACATTTACATTCCAAATTCTCATTTGCCGTGGATGAAATTGTTTTCCTTTCTTGGCAAGGCAATTGCGTCGGTCGCTTGCAGCGCGCACGATGCATTTGTTATGTCCGATCAGATTTCAGCCCGCCCGTGTTGCCACGTCAATCACGGGGAGCGCTCCGGCACGCTCTGTGGCACGTCACGCTCGCCGTCGCGCACTGATGACATCATCAAAACCCGATACGAGGTCACGTCAGCGTCATGAGGATTCTTGCCTTCGCGTGTGGCGTGTGGCGGCTCACGTGTCGCAAAGCTTTTCCATTTTGTTCCAAGGAGATCACAGCTGCGACTGAGCTTTCATCTCGGATCGCTTCGGCGCCGCCCGCGTGAGCGCACAGAAACATTCGGAGGGGAAAATCCCAAGCGGGCGGGACCTCCCCACGACAACATCCCGAGCGGATCTTCTGGAGCCACAACATGGTCATCGCAAGATCTCGACCGGTCCGGACCCACCCCCCCCCCCCGCCGACTGAACAGCCTCAGCGGAACGCACCCAGTGAACATGGCGGGCAGAACGCGGTGACAAGAACTTGCGGACTGGGCGCCATTCATTTCTGGTGTTGTCATGGTGCATTGTGGGATACGTTGAAGCCACCAGCGGGGCAAACTTCAACTCACTACTAGGGAGGGGCCAGAACACAATTTCTTTTTGCGACCGATGCGCGAGACTCCCAGGTACCGATACCGTGCGAGTAGCGACACCGCAGTTACTTTTGAAATTTTGCTGAGCGCACCGACAAGTAAATGTCAACAGAGAGCTTTCTTCCTTTCTGCCGCACACGATGAGTCGGCTATCCGTCCGACGCTCACAGCGTAGCGCCAACTGCCGGCGAGCAGGACTTGGTCCCTGTCCGGGAAGTCAAGCTAAAAACGCTCTTTGCGAGAATATGTTCCATGCAGGGCCGCGAGCAATTGGAAACACGGCGGCATTGTGATTGATGCTGACCAGCTCGCGGAACAGGAGTTAGGCAGTGAAATCCAGCCGTTTTTAACCATCTCAGGGGGCGGCCATTTTCTCACTTGCCGTCGACTGAAAATGACATCACAGTCGCTCAGGGCTCCAGTCATGGCTCGGCTTCGGAAAACAGCGGAGTCCTGGTACGGACACTCGCCCGGCCCTACTCACGAGGAATTCCAAAAGACGGCCGACGGTGCGCTGACATGACGATGACGTCACACGATGACTGATGCGAAAGGCGCCGAAGATCGTTTCAGAAAAGTTGTGACTGTACAAACAAACAAAGTTGTTCTGTCCAGACCGACAGGACAAATGTTTCTTTGCCTTCCCCGGCCTGTGGACAAAGTGTTGCTCTTCAATGGCAGCGTCACGCTTGACATGTCGTTGGCAAGTGCGAGGAAGCCGGAGCAGCAGCCGCTGCAAAGCCACAAAAGCGCCGGTCCCGGGCGCTCCGGCAAGCACGCAAAGACGGCAACATGAACAAGTCAGAAGAGGACGACAACTCACCTGGAGGACAAACATTTTGCCCTCACATGCTTCTCTGAAGAAGAAGAAAAAAAGAAGAGAAGCTCAAAGGGGAGCGAGTGTTGCGTTCGCGGACACCACGAGGGGGAAGGAGGAGGAGGTGGAGTGTTCTTGTTGTCTGCGTCCGGCTGGCGATCGCTGCTCTCCTGCCTCCGACCGTCCGTCCGTCCGTCCTCAAGCGAACCTCCTCTCCTCGTCCTCGTCCCCGTCCCCGTCCTCCTCCTTCTTGTCCTTTTGCGGGCCCGACGACAAGTCCGCGGCGCGTCCGCACACGCAGCTGGCGGTGACGCGCCGCGGACACGCGCGTCAACGCACAGCCCACGGGAGGCGAGACGAGCGCGACCTCGCGATCGAGGGGAAAGGTGAGAAGGCTACGCCACGCGAGAGCACGCGCGGGCAAAAGTTGCGCGCGAGCTGGCCTAGTGGGACAGAAAGACAGATTCACGCCGCATCACGTCTGGCGCGGCGCGCGCACGTGACGCGCCTCCATTTGGACCGGCGCCAAAGTGGGAGGAGCCGAGCAGGCTGGCAAGCGTACGCGCCCGCGCCAGTGAGCGCAGTGATCCACAAAAAAAAAAAAGAGTGATGACGTCGGCTGTTCTCATTCTCTGAGTGGCGACATTCTGAGAAGTCCGACAATTCGTAAATGAACCAATGAAGGAGGCAAGAAGTGAATAGAGCAGCCAAGATGTGCGGAGTGAAAGAATGAATCAATGGGTGAATGAGAACACGTCGAGCTACCATGCAGAGCAGGAGTGGGCCACTCGGGTCCTCGAGGATCGCTCTTTGAGACGTTTCCCCCTCCAACACAAATGGCAGCTCACCTGCAGAAGCCTGATGGCGATTGTGAGCATTTGACCTCTCCAACATGCAGGCGAGCGGCCCTCGAGGACCCCAGGGGCCCAGCCCTCGTGCAGAAGTTCATGCGGGGATGCGAACATGCATGAAGGAGGAAATGAAGGAATGAAAGAATGACTGTTAGGAGCCAATGCAATGAGTGGAGCGGCTCCAATTCATCGACAACTAATCAGTGATCAAATGAATCCAAAACCATTCATTCATCGCCGAGAGACCTTGTTGAACTTCAAACGGTCATCGTCGTCATCATCATCATCATCATCCATGAAAGCAGATTGTGCTTTTTTTTTGTCGAAAGAAGACAAACCTCTGCTTTGACTCGTCAACAGACGATCATCAACATGTTTTGCCAATTTTCAAAACTATCAATATGAAATCCTGTCCTGGTTTTGAATCAAGGGATGGACATTTTCAAATATTTTTCAATCCGATTCAATGATTCATCGAAAATGTAAATAGACAGATTCGATGATTCCTCGTAGAGTAATTGACATGAATGTTTGTTGCAGGCTCTTTAGCAGCGTCTGCAGAGATTGCCACCTGCAGGTTGGCGGTGGGCATTGCGTCTGGGAACAAGCCACTCGGCCCCAAATAAAGGAGTGAAAAGCAAGCAGACGTGATTCGTGAAACGTGAGTCATGCGCGTCCAGCAGAGCAAACAGGAAGTTGCATAAACGTTTCTTGCGGTCAGGTTGAAGCTGCTCGTTGATGCCAAAGAGCACGGCCGGCGGCGGAGCGTTCAAGTCCTGGAGGACATTTGGGGACTGGGCCAATGTTTGTGCTAGGTCGAGGTGGCAAGCAAGAGTGAGTGAAGCTTGATTGTTTCCCAAATGACAAAATGTTTGACATGAGGCTGAAAGGAGGCCACATGTTGAGGGGCGGAAAAAGGCTTGCACCTGATTGGCGGCAGGTGTCGAACTGGATAAACGCCGGCCCCTCATTGGCTCCTCATGTCTGGCTGGACAAACCAGCTGTGTTTTCCTTGGCAGAGGTTGCGTAACACGGATATTTTAATCAGGTTCCCTGCAGCTGGAAGGGCGACAGTACTGAAAGCGTGGCGCCACCCAATCCCCTCTCCCCCTCCCCCTCCCCCTCCCAACACCACCCACGCCTGCCGCATCTCTCTAATAAAGCCCCCCCGCCCCTCCACCCCCCATCGAAAAGACAATTTGTCTTCAATCAGGCAGCATCGTCCATACACACTCACCAAGGCCTAAATCCCCCCTGGATGTGTGTGCGCGCGCTTACCCTTGCTTTCCTCAAAATGAACTCCAAGCTAAACCAAAGACACTAACGTGTGAAAGCTCAATGAAGCTAAGATGAAGCTAGCAAGGACAATCCAAATTGAAGATGCCAAAATGAGCCGAACACGAACGAAACATGTCAACTTAACACATAGAAGCTAAAAAATGTGTAGAAGCTAACACAAGGCTGTCACAAAACAAACATGTAAAGCTAACATGTAATACTACTACTACTACGAATAATAACGCATCAGATTTATATCGCGCTTTTCCGGACACCCGGACACTCAAAGTAAACACTAACTGCAAGAAGCTAATATGGTGGAGCCAGCATGAAGCTATCGCAAAACAAACATGTAAAGCTAACAACAACAACAACAACAACAACAACAACATACTTACTAACATGAGGCTATCAACAAACAAATATCTAATACACGCATGTAAAAGCTAGCATGCAAAAGTCAACAAGAAGCTAACATGGAGAATCTAAAACAAAGCTATAATGAAGCTAACATACAGACGCTAACATTGTGATGATCATGAAGAAAAAAGAACAAGTAGAAGCCTTATTTGAATTTGAAGCAGTTTTTTTGGAAGCTAACATGTGGAAGCTAACATGAAGCCAATGTTTTTTCTTTTGTTGCGAACGTGCAAGATTCCAAGACAGAACGTTTGCCTGTGAGGAACACGACGCTAACGTGGCTCTCGTGCTATGCAAACTTCTGCAAGGAGCGAGCGAGGACACTTTGATGTTAGTACAAAGCAATTGTAGGAAGTACTTTCGTGATTGAGTACTTTTTGAAAGTAGTTTGAAGGCTTAAAAAAAAAAAAAAATAACAACATCAAAGACTTTGTGAGCTCGTCAAGTTTTGACCTAGAAAAAGACAGCCACTGAGGCTAACAATTTGTGCAAGAGTGTGTTCCGCGCGTATGTTTCTCAGTGTTTGCGTGTGCGCGTGCTGATCCTTGTTTTGTGAGCTTTGCGTGTGTGTGTGTGTGCGTGTGTGTGTGTGTGCAAGCGCTGGTCCTTAATGTCGGCATGCGTGCACATGTTTTTGAGTGTGTATGTTTTTCGTGAGTGCAATGTGTTTGCGTGTGCGTGTTTTGTTTGTATGGCTTTGTACGTGTGTGCTGTGCACGTGTGTGCGTGTTGGTTCTTGTTTTGTGACTGTGTGTTTTGTTATTGTGCGTGATTGTGATTTGTTTGTGTACACGGGTTATATGATGTGTGCGTGTTGGCGTATGCATGCATGCCTGTTGTACGTGTGCGTGTGCGTGCCAAGCGGCGTCCCGCGAGCCTTGTTGGCCAACGTCAAGAAACCTGGCGCCACCTGAAGTTGTGATTCTTTTCCAAGATGTAAACAAAGGCTGCGTTGGGGCCGCTCATTCGCTCAGGGGTGGAGGCCCAAAAAATTGGTATAGGTGGGGGAGGGGGGCCAGAGATGAGCGCTCAGCCTCGAGAAGAACAACTATTGATTTTGTGCCGCAGCAGCGAGAAGCAAAACTTGTTAGCGCTTGTACGATTATTTTCGGGGTTTCATTTGTCAGCGGCAGATGACGGCCCGTCAATCCTCCCCCCCGCGCTAAAATCGATGGTCGCCCGCGGACGCGCCGCTCGGCGGAAGCCCGACGACGCGCAGACCTGTCGCGGGAGCGCGTGACAAACGAGCCAGCACTTCCTAACCGAGCAGACAAATCTGCAGCGCGCCGCCGCCGCCGCCGCAATCCACACTTGCACCGCAGCGCTGGACCAACGCTGGCTTCTCATTGGACGATGACTCCTCTTTGGCTGCTCATATCTGCCAATACCAACGCTTGTGCCTGATTGGCTCTCATTTTTACACCTAACGTTTGCCTACCGATCAAGTAGCAATTTCGATAGGATGTCAACATTTCTGTCTTTGCGTGACGTGGCGAGCAGACAGCGTCAAACCACATGTGAAGGTCAAACGGCGGTTGCCTCTCCGTGACTCGTCGATGTCCTGTGAAAAACGCTTGTGTTTGAATTTGTCTTATTTTGACGTGTTTCGCATTAACATGAGCATTTTTTGACATTTCCAAACTCGGACATACGTGTTCTTCGCAGGACAAAATAAAAAAAGGTAGCCAGCAGGCGGCAGAAAACAAACACGTGAACACAAATGGGAACCTATGCAGACACCAACAAAGAACGGAGCACACGCGCGTTCTGCCACACATGTCATTTGAAAGCTCCTCAGTGCTCCTGGAACACTACAGGACAAGGCTACAGGCTAATAGGAAGCCGGCGAAACAAAGCTAAAATGAAGCTAACATGAAGAAGCTAAGCGTAGGAGATCCATTCATTCATTTCTTACCTCTTATCCAGGGTCGGGTCACAGGGGCAGCAGCTTGAGCGGGGAAGCCCAGACTTTCTTCTCCCCAGCCACTTCGTCCAACTCTCGGGGGAGGCGGGAGGGCTTCCCGAGGCGTTCCCCGGCCGGCCGGGAGACAGACGTCTCTCCGGCACGTCCTCCTGCCGGCGGAGCCCGGAAATCTTCGCCAGGGAGGCGTCCTAACCAGATGCCTGAGCCACCTCCTCCGGCTCCTCTCGAGGCGGAGGAGCAGTCCCTCCCGGATGATTTGGGCCGCTTGTATCCAGGATCGCGTCCTTGCGGTCACGACCCAAAACTCGTGACCGTTGGCAAGGGTAGGAACGTCGTTTGAACCCGGTCAATGGAAAGAAAGCGTCTCCTCCTCTGGGCCGGTCCGCCTGTCCATCTCCATCCTGCCCTCGCTGGTGAACAAGAGCCTCAAGTGAGACTTGCAGTCCTCCACTAGGGGCGGGATCTCATCCCTGACCCGGAGAGGCCACTGCAGCCTTTCCAGACTGACGACCGTGTGATTAGCAGTGAAATGTTGAAGCTAACATGCAGAGGCTAATACTTGAGAAGCTGGCCAGGAGATGTTAACATAACGTGAGTCTCTTAGCTTGCTGCTACTGATGCGCCTGCCATGCTGTCCGTCCGTGTAACTAGCAGTCAGGTCGCATAACATCACGTCACACATGCGACATGACAGCTCACCTCCGAATGATGTCAGCGACACGTGACTGACGCCTGCGTCACACCGACACCACGTCTGCCCCGCCCGCGCTGTTATTTTGCATTCAGCTACATGATGCTAACATGATTCAAACACACACACACACACACACAACACGATCGGGTGCGCACCTATTTAGTAAGTACGGTAATTAAGTAAGTAAGTTGCTCAGAAAAGACTTCGTCAGTTCGTAGGACTGAGTTTGTAACAGAGGCACAGTGTGTGAGGGCTCAAAAAGGTCAGCGGTCATGTTCTCTTCTGTCCTCAGCTCTTGTTTTTGTGTCATTGCAAACAAACGTCCAAATCATCACGCTGGCTTTTTTCATTTTGAAAACTGTTAATTAAATTCATCTCATGAGAGTTGACGCACACACTTGTTGAGGTGGTGTTACAAAATACTCACATGCAAATATAAAATATCAAAATTATTGATCTTTTTCAACGCTTTTTTGTATTTCATATTCACGTGTTGACCCTTGAGAGGATAAGCCGTGTAGTGTAGATAATGGACGGCTGTTGTGTGCGTGGAAGAAAAGGAGTCCATCGTGCGTGCGTGTTGAGCCGAGCGGCTTCCGCAAACCTTTTGCGCCCCCTGCTGGCGTTACGATGGCGACGCGGGCGTGTCTAATGGTGGGCGTGGCATTTAGGTCTCAGTGTTTCCAGACCGCTGGCGCGCAATACTCCAGAAAACAAAATGATGTGCGTGTGCGTGTGCGTGTGCGTGTGCGCGTGCGCGCGTGCGTGTGCGGACCCCGTTCAACGGTGGCGGCAACAACCGGACACCAAACATGCCAACAGCACCCAAATGACATCAAGAAGAATAGCGACAAGCCGACCAAGAAGACTTTATTGGCAAGAAGGGACGCCGAGGCACGCTCCGGGCTCACTTGGAGTAAAAAGCGTCGACGACCCGAAAGACGGCCGACGTGCCCTGGTAGGGCGTGATGACGGGGCGCAGGCCTTTCATGCTCTTGTGGTGTCCGAAATGTTTGATCCTGTACGAGGCGGCGGCGGCGTCGGACGGGATGTGCCACTCCACCGTGGCGTTGCTCTGCCGCTCCGAGCCTTTCAGCCAGTGGAACCTGCAAAGGGGGACGCCGTGGCCGGCGCCGCTGCGTCAGCCTCGGCGCACCGCATGCCGGCGGCTCAACGCACGCACGCACGCACGCACGCACCTGGTCTCCCACGACGCGTCGCTGTGGACCAGCGTCCAGGCATTGCTGCTCTGGTCGTGCATCTCCACCGCAACGAAGCTTCGCTCTCGCTGATGAGGGACGGCCCGCGTTCGTCCCGAGCCGGCAAAGCGCAGCCCCGAACGACACGACGAGCAAAGAAGCAGATGGCCGGAGAAGGGAAGAAAAAAAATAAATCAATCAAAAATGAGGCAACAAGAGCGACAAACACCAAGACCGGTAGCGCCCGCCCCTGAAAAAGGGCAGCCGAGCAGAGTGTCTCGTTCTCACCACGTCTCCCGAGTGTCTGGGGTTTCCTGCCACAAAGGTGACGGACACCACGTCTCCCTGGAAAGCGAACCCCGCCCATTCAGATCCACTTCACCGAGTGTGCGCGCGCCGGCGCCCGCGCCCGCGCCCGCGCCCCCTTACCCGTCTGTAGACAGGAAGCACCTGCTGCAGGACGTCTCCAAAGCTGCTGTTGTGGGGTTTGCCGTCGGTGGTCGCCGCGGGTAACAAGTTGAAAAGATTCTTCTGGAAGAAGGGAGGAGGCGGACCCGGCGGAAGCGAGCCGACTCGGTCCTGCGTCATGACATCATGACTGACTTCCGGAGTTGTTCATCCACTCACACGTGGTCCAGCGTTCCGACTCGCCCGCTTCCCGGGCGGCGGCGGCGGCGGCGGCGGCGGCAGCGGCGGCGGCGGCGCTCACCTGAGCGATGGCGCGTGCCAACTCGCAGAATTTCAGGACGTAGGCGCTGAGCGTGTGCGGACCGTAGATGGTGGACGCGCCCTCGTACCTCTGAACCTGGACGACACGCCGTCAGCGTCATCGTCGTCGTCATCATCATCATCATCATCATCATGTAGCACGTCTACCTGGTACTCCTCGTAGGTGCTAATGTAGTGCGTGTAGACGTTGCTCAGGCCTGCGATGACCACGTCCACGTCCGAGAAGGCCCCGCTCGACTGCAGCGCCTGACGCCGCGCACGCGCACGCACCCCCACACACACACACACACGCTTTCAAACATCCCACGTTGCTACTTGATGCTTTGTCACCAACATGATGTGGACACTTACCCGTTGGACAGCTTCTCTTAACCTTCTGCCTGCCATGGTGCTGTCACACACACATCATCATCATCATCATCATATGAACAAGTATCACGGCACAGATTTTGTGTGTTTGTATTTTTACGTCATCTCTCCGGGAACAGCGACGACTGCTATGGAGCCAACAGCGAGGATCTGAACGTCAACGATTTCTGGGTGCCATGGCAACGGCCAGTTCATCTAGAAGCACGCACGCACATGTGGCATTTGAGCCGTGGCGGTTAGCGGACGGGACGAGACGAGACGAGACGAGACGAGACGAGACGAGACGAGACGAGACGGCGCCGGCCACGCTCACCTCCCCCGTGCTGAACAGGACGGGTTTGGGCCGGTGACAGTCCCGCGTCCGATTGGACGGCTGGCCCAGGAGGGCGTCTCGGATGCCGTCCCAAAACGGGTCGCCCTCCACCGCACCTAAACACACACGCGCGCATCCAAAGTGTGTCTTCACATAGTATGTGGACGCCGTGTGTGTGTGTGTGTGTGACCTTGAGTGAAGTTGAGGTCTCCTCCTCCATCTGTGGTTCCTGCCGCAAAACTGTGACCCAGCGCCGGTTTGCATGTAGTCACCTGCACACATTCTTCAGTCATTAGTTTGTGCGCGCATGCGCACGTGCGCGCGCACTGACCGCGTGCGTGTCATTGATGAAAACCGTGACGTCCGTCATGTTGACCCACTGATGAGCCGAGTGAAGCGAGCCCGTCACTTCCTCAACCGCATTTGCGTAAAGTTCCTGCAAAGACACGCGCAGGCCGCAATGAGGTCACGACTTGCGTGTGCGCGCGCACACACAAACACGCACGCACGCACGCACGCACGCACCCTGGCCTTCCTGAAAATGTTGTGTCCGATGATTCTGGTGCTATCAAACATATCTTCTCCAGGTCCAAACGCTTGACACTCCTTGGTCTGAAACGCGCACACACACACTTCCTGTTGACTGTGTGCACGTGTGTGTGTGTGTGTGTGTGTGTATGCATGCGTACCCCTCCATCAGGACATGAGCTGTTCAAGTAGTCGCAGGCTAATCCAGAGTTGACACAGTGAGGACCTTCAACGTTGGGGCTCACGTCGCCGAGGTTACTGGACGAGAAAGCAGCCACAAAAGCTGCCTGACATGCGCAGACGCACACGCACACGCACACGCACACGCACAGTGAGGGCCTGAGTCACTTGGGGCCGAACTCCGCCTTTGACTTGTGGTCCCCTTCTGGCGGGTCGGCAGCATATTTGAGGGAACGACAACGAAGTTGTCCGGGCTCGGCGTTGTCGCTCATTTTGCTCCAAGTATGGCTGGTTTGCGCCTGTCCCCGTGCGAGTGCGAGTGCGGCCATCTCGGGCTTGGGGTCAACAAGCCACAAGCGGGCGCCGGGCCGCTTCTCGGAAAGATCCCGGTATCGCTTGACGCGCCGTCAAGTGGCCGGCGCGTCAAGCGGCTTTTCCTCAGGTCGCGCGGCCGCGGGTCTCCGAGAAAGCTCGCAAAGACGACGTCCGGGACACAATTAGCCTCGGCGGCGACTCGGACACATTCCGGACACCCGAAAACGTCTCCGAAAGGCAAAAGCCGCCTTGGACTTTGGGGGGGGGTCGCCTCGGCGGGCCGGCCGCAGATGTCGCGCCGGAGACCGGAGGCGCCCCGAGGGGGCCGACGAGTCAAGGCGGGAGCTCCCGACTGTTTTTGGAGTTGAAGCGAACGTCACCTGTCCGGGCAGCGCCGCGGGGTTCTTGTGCTTCTCCATCAGGTAGGCGGCGTAGCCCACGTTGTCGCCGCTCAGCAGACGATTCGTCGTCTTCATGCTGACGGCGTGCAGCGCAAACCAGCTGGGAGGGGACCGAGTGCGCCGGTTAGCAGCGCGGTGCGGCCGCGTTGTCCTCGCGAGGCTTACCTGAGCATGCCGATGCCGTCTCCGTCCGCATCGGTGAACTTGAGAAGCACAATGTCCCTGTCCACGTTGTCTTTATACCTGAAGATGGCCCAGAGTGGGTGAGGGGCGCCCATCGCCGCCGGCGACTCGTCGGGCACGCTGACCTGTTTCGCTCCTCCTGCGGGTTGTTGCTGTAGGCGTGAGGACTTCGGTTGACGCTGCTGGCGTCCACGCGCCCTCGATTCTTGTAGATCCGTCCTGGCCGCACGCTGTCGTGGGCTCTGTCTATACTCTGGAATGGAGGGAAAGGCGCCATATATTCAGGGTGGGACAAAGGCGACATTAGGACAAGGGGATGCGTCCGTTTGCCGCCGTCTGTGGGACGGACGGACGGACGGACGAGCGGGTCTCACTTTGACGATGCCTTTGACCAGCGGTTGGATGGACGACCTGAGGTAGCCTTTGCCGCTGATCATGAAGAGCGTGTACTGGAAGTAACCGGCCGGGC
The DNA here is from genome assembly GCF_054856515.1 of Filicampus tigris. Lineage (NCBI taxonomy): Eukaryota > Metazoa > Chordata > Actinopteri > Syngnathiformes > Syngnathidae > Filicampus > Filicampus tigris. The sequence continues at coordinate 153,775 of NC_141235.1, forward strand.
CCGAGTGCGTGTGCGTGCCACTCAGCACCACGTTGTCCTGCCGGTAGCGGTCGCCATATTTGGCTTGCAGGGCCTTCAGGACCTGCTCACGGGACACATCGCTTTCAAGTCCACATGAGGTGCGGTAAGCCACGCACGCACGCACGCACGCACGCACGCACGCACGCACGCACAACACGGATACGGCGGAGCCCGGCTCAGTGCGTGTGCGCGCACCTCCAGCCTCAGCCTCTGCGACACCATTCCCACGTCCACGGTGACAAAGACGACTCGACGGCGGCCATCGTCGATGATGAAGGCGCGACTGAACAAACGGGTGTGAATGCCTGCGGCCGTCTGCTGAGGGTTGGCGTACCCCATCTACACACAACGCACACACATGAGCCACGCGTGGCCCGAGGAAGTGTCGCGAATGTAGCGGGTCAAGCGACCAGAGGAAGTTCGGCGGGGGGCCCGGTACAGTCGGCGCGTCCTACTCCAATCAGGAACGATGGCTCTGGACCGGGGGGCGGCGTCGGGCCGGGACCTAGAGCGAGCACAAAAAATCTTGACGGACAAAGTGGCGCAGTTGGACGGTTGGCGCGTTAGCGCGTACTCACAGGTGCGCGTGGCCGTCATGGCGATCAGAGTGACGCTGACGCTCGTCATGGCCACAAAGAGGACGGCCAGCGTCGCCTCCAGGGTGGACAGAGCGCAGCGCTTCCTGGCGGCCATCTTGTTCGGCAAAGTGCCACAAGGAAACAACGCGGCTGACTTTGGGATCGGGTTTGACTCGAAGGCTAAAAGGAGGCGTCCCTCTGCTCCACAATCATCATCCGCAAGACATCGTGCAAACAACACAGGCGCAAGACAGCACATCAACATGAAAATGCCGTGACACGGCACGGCACAAATCGGGGTCGCACCGCAACACGGGACATAATAGAAGGCGACAAAGTTTCCGAGACGAGCGCAACTCACGCGCGAGTCGACGGTCGACAGCAAGTTTGGCGGCGGCGTTGGCGTGCAAAGTTCACACCGCGATCGCGGTTGTAAAGCCGCACTGATAAACAACCGCGCTGATAAACGACTCATTTTGCTTTTATGACACAATTGTGACAGCGTTGCGGTGACGTGCTCGGCCGGCGTACGGCGCCATGCCGAGGTGTGCTGACGCTGCCCGCAAAGAATGACAAAGATTCCAAACGGGATTTGGGGGGAACGCACGCCGGGACAAGCGGACAACGTTCATACAATGTTTGAAACTTTTCTTTTTCTTTTTTTTTTTTTTTTTTTTACAAAGAAAAGGCTGAAAAGTCAACCGATTTGGTGCCCTGAGTTCCACAGTTGCAGAAGCACCTTGCGCCGCGTTGCCGGCCGCGAGGCTTTCGGGGCACGTCTCCATCAGTTGCGCACATCAAAGCTTTGCATCAATTTCCACTTCAAGAGCACATTTGTACATAAAGAAGTGGTTCGCGAGAAGCTCGCACACTTCCCCCGTCGCCGATGACGTTCCTTTTTCTGGAGGACTTGGCATGCGGTTGAAGCGCTCAACTCCACAAAGACGGCGGCGGGCGCTCGTCCGCGTCCGAGCGTCAAGCCAGCCGAGTCCTCCGTTGTCAAATGTAGGCCAACCGTGTCCAAAGTCCTGAAACTTGCCGTCGTCCGCCCCTGCTCATCTCCCGAGACACCCGGACTCTCGACCGTACGCGTGGAACCTTCCCTTCCGGCTCGTCTCTCTCCGGTCCTCCGGCCGCATGTCAAATTGCAGGCCGAGACCACGCAAAGCGCCTTTTCACACGACGACGTTATCACGTAGGCAAATTGGTTCCCAAAGTAAAGGCCTTTGTAGTAGTCTTTTCAGCAATGATAACATCAAGATCAAGAATGAAAAGAAATACTTGTCTGGTTCAAACGACGGGGGTCAGCAGAACTTGCTGGTAAGCTGATCATTTGAAACTGGCGCGCTGCAGCGGGGAGAGATGGACAAAGGGGCAAAGACAGCGGCCCTCGAGGACCACACTTTGACACCTGTGGGGGTTAGGGGTTCCATACTTTCTCACACGCGCTTGATCTTTTGTCAGTGAGTCTGTGGTCAGCGGCCTAACGTTTGGACTCATTTTCAAGAACGCGTGAGGAGTTTGGAATGATCACATTTTATTTCCTTCAAGTCAAAAATGTTGCTGCTCTTCACAAAACTCCAGCAAGAAAAACAATTGAAAAAAGTGACGACGAGAAATCTCAAGAAGCCATCCCAAGACGTCACTTCCTGCCAGTCTTGGAACGCAGCTGGCGCTTGATGATCACGTGATCGCTTTCCTTTTCCTTTTGGTCTGCAGTGCTCACCTGAACGCGCAAACACAAATGGCAACAGGCGTCAAACGCGGAGCAAAGTGTGGACGGAAACACGCGATGGCGCACCCACTAACCGGCGGGTGCGGCGAGATTGGAAGGGGCGCGGCGGCCTCTTTTTTGCCATACGGTTTCCTCTGCCCTCGCTTGGGTTTGGTTGCCATGATGAGCGAGTGTCCGAAAAGGCCTTTGGCTGAGCGCCGCAAACAAAACGACTGAGTGACAGGCAGCGCTCCCCGTCGCTCACAGTGGCAAGTGTCAGAAAATCTCACCTGTGCCGCTCAGGGCGGACGGCCCAAGCGCCGGAGGCGAGCTCCGCGGGATTGCGCAGGACGACGCCGCCGCCGCCTCCTATCCCGAGAAGGACAAAAAGGCCGAGAAAAAAAAAAAGGACAGACAAGAAGTGGCTTTGTCAGCCTCCCGAGCAGGAAGTGAGGCGGCCAATCAGAGCGCACGCCTCACCTGTGTCCTGTTTCCGATGTCCGCTGGCTTATTTCGCTTGTTGTCGCTTGACAACAAGCCCTGAAAGGCACACAAGCGCACGCGTCAACATTGGTGTTTGCAAAATGTTTCCAAAGGTTTCCCACCTCCACTTGGCAGCATTTCCTTTTCCTCGCCGCACTTTTGTTTTTGGATTTGGTGTCGTTCAAAGGACGATGGAGCTGCGCAAGCGCCGACGGGTCCTGCAGACGCGCGCGCACACACCCCCCCGCCCGTTATTGCGGTCACCATCGTGAGTGGGCATGTCGTCACGGCGACCTGCCAGCGCACTTCCTGTCTGCGCCTCTCCTTGCTGTCGTGCCGCCTCTGCATTTCTTGCTTGGGCTCCTCCACCAGCGCCGGCTTCTCCTCGGGCTCCTCGTTCTCCTTCTGCTTCTCCTCCTCCTGGCGCCGCTGCACTTGGACCTTGACGCGCGCCAGTTCTGATGGCCAGAAAAGCGGCCGCAGCCAGTTAGCGGGCAAGCGACCGCCGGGGGGGGGGGGGGGGGGGGGGGGACGTCGTCCTCACCTCGTCTCATGGCGTCCGTCTGTCTCTCCAGGTCTTCGATGAGCTTTTCCTTCTCGCGCAGGACGCGGCGAAGCTCTGACGCGCAAACGCGCACGTTAGGAGGGTGGACGGGACGTGCGCGCGCAGACGGGCGGGCGCTCACCTCGCCGTCGCTCCAGGTCCTCGTCCGTCTTCCTCCTCAGAGCCGCGGCCTGCCGCTCCAGCTCCGCCCTCAGCTTTCCGAGGCGCTGGCAGTATTCTGCTTTCTGATTGGCCAGTTCCTCCGCCAGCCGCTCACACTTCCCGTCGCTGCGGAAAGACCCGAGAGGGAAGCAATCGGCCGCTGCCGACTTTTTGCTGCAATTGCGCAAGCGCCACACACTTGGAGTTGCTCCTCAAAGCGTCAGAGAAGAAAAGCTTTTGTTTGCGGGAGCTTTGCAAACGGGTCAATGTCGCCGGCCTCTTTGGGCAAGTGATAACGAGGCGGGCGCCGGGTGGTTCTTGGGTGCGCCGCCCGGCCACTTGGCCTCTTCTTGGCCGCACTCCGCCAGAGCCTCTCCTTATTGGCCGCGTCATTTTCAATTTGCGTGGCGCCCCATGTGATTCGTTATTAATGAGGATGTTCCGTTCGGTTCTCTCTCCGCCTTACTTTTGAGGCCGGAAAAGTCGTGGGCAATTTGCTCCTCCGTACCTGCGCATCTTTTCTTGCGTCATTTCCTGGATGACTTTGGACTGCTGGGCGCAGCGCTCCACGGCCGCCTGGCACTCCTTCCGCAGTTGGGCCACGCTGGCGCGGAAGACGCTCGGGCCCTCGTCCTGCTGAGTCGACAGTCGTTGAGTCGCCGCGTGGCCCCGCCCCCCGCCCGCCCGCGTGCAACCACAATCACCTCCGCTTGCCGCTCCCCGGCGCGCGACGGACCCTCGGCGGCGGCCGGCTCATCCCCGGTGGCGGCCGCGCGCTCCGCTTCCTGTCGCGGAAGGCAGTCCGGGGGGGGGCAAACATTTGTGAGCCCGGAAGCAAGGAGACACGCACAAACATCCCCAAAGGTAGAGAGAGCTGGCTTTTTTTCTTACCCGCGTCTGCAGCGCCAAGACTTTGCCGTCGAGCATCGCGTCACTTTGCGCCGGTGGCCGAGCTCCGCCCCCAGTTTGGCAAGGCGGTCTGGCAGGAAAAGCCGATGTCGCTCGCCGTGGGCCGTCCTCCGGGCGGGCGGGCCAAAAAGCGCCTCCGGCGTGGTCCCGGTCCTCCTCTGGCTCCCCGGCCGACGCGCGCTCAACCTGCTCGCTCTGACGACAAGAAAAGGCGAGGACCGAGGACGGACGCCAATGACGTGGGCGTGGCTCGTTGCGCATTCAGTGTTGACGTTTTCCAAGCGCGGCGGAGGAAGAAAGCGCTCACCTGATTGGCCAGAAGCAGTTGCCGTCGCACGCCCAGAGCGTCCGCTCGGATCTTGCGCAGGTCTTGTCCCACCAAGCTGAGGACTCCCTCCAGAAGTGCCTCCGCCTGCCTCGCCTGTCCCTCCTCCTCCTCCTCCTCCTCCTCGGTGACATTAGGTCACGTGGGTTGGCGCCGGGCCACACCCACGCGTGCCACACGGGCACTCACCTGGGCGGTCCGGCCGAGCAGGTTCCTGAGGATCTCCAGCCTCCTCTCGGCTCGCTCCTCCAGGATCTCTCGCTCCTTCTCCAGACGCTGGCTGAGCAAAGCGCAAGCGGTAAGCGGCGAGAGGCCGTCACGCCGGTGCGGGCGTGGACGGCGCGGCGCCATCCTTCGCTCACCTGTAGTCTTTCTCCATCTGCTTGAAGATCTCCATGAACTCGGCGCAGACTTCCTCTCTGATCCGAGCCTCCGCAACCAAACGGAACGCCGCCTCCTTGTCTGACGCGCACGCACACACGCGCACACACGCGCAGACCAGGCGGGCGTCGGTTAGGTCCCGTGACACCAAAGCGATTGAGGTCAACAAGTAGCGCCGCGACAAGATTGGCCGATCGCAACGTGGACTCGGCCGCGCCAGTGACGGGCGGGCTGGTGGGCCGCGAGCAAGTGTCAACATTTGTCCACTGGAGGCCAAGTCGGGCGCACCGAGCAAATGTCGGGCGGGTGCCGCCATTCGCTGAGCAACGGCCAGGCGAGGGCCCATCGAGCAATCGGCAGCTATGGTGAGAATTTTGGAGGGGTCTGGAATGCTCGCTCACTTTTTGTTTGGAGAAATTTGGGAACGGCCGCTTCGACAGATAGAACGGCAGCCTCTACCTTGCCGCCTTCCTCCGAGGTCTCGTCGCCGTTGTCCGGGTCTGCCGCCTGGAGCGCGGTTGCCTCCGCGGCACTCTCCTCCGGGTCCCCGTCCCCGTCCCCGTCTTCCTCCGCCACGTCCTCCAAGGTGGTCTCCCAGGCCAGCATGGAGCTTTTGCGCGGGCGCGCCAACGCGTTCCTGCGCCGGTCGGCCTCGTCGATGAGGACGGACACTTCCGTGGCCGACCTGAGGGAGGCGTCGTCCGGGCTGGCGGGCCTGGAGTTCAGCACCACCACCTGGAGGACAGCAAAGAAGAAGAAAAAGAAGCCGACCGCGGGACAACCGGCGAAAGTCTCTGTCATCGCACGTCAAAGCGGAGCGGCGGCTCGCGGCCCAACGCTTTCATGGGAATCGGCAGCCTGAAAAGAGCGACGGACGGCGCCGGCACCTTCTGGGCCAGGGCGGAGAACTTGAGCACGTTGAGCGTCTCGTCCAGGCAGGACCACTTCTGGTTGATGTTGACCACCATGGACACCTTGCCGCCACCGCGGAAGAACAACTGCAGGAAGTGGGTCAGCTTGGACTCCCTGAAGGGAACGTGATGCTGGAACCTAAGCGCAAACAAACTCAAGCGTTCGAGCCGCCACACTGGCCCCGGACGCGCGCGCGCGCGCGCGGGCGTGCCGGCGGGCGGGCGGGCGGCGCCTACTTGGCGTTGTGCTTGGTCCTCATGGTGTTGATGCACTTGCCGAGCGCCAGGAGCGAGCTGTTGATGTTTCCCGCCTCCTTCAGGCGCTCGCCCGTGTTGTGCGTGCGTGAGCAGCGCTCCGACCCGGCCAAGTCGCACAAGGCCAGCCTGCGCACACAAAGGCGGGTGGGCGGGCGATCGGGGAGGGGCTAGGTCAGGTGGGGGCGGGCGCTCGCTCGCTCGCTCGGGGGAGGGACGCGACGGCGGCGCTCACTCGCTGACGCCGAGGAACCTGGGCACGGCGGCGGCGGCGTCCATCCGCAGGATCCTGATGGAGAAGATGCTGTGGCTGCGCAAACAAAGGCAGGCGGGAGGGGGGGGCGTCTGTGAGTGAACGCACGCCTGGGCGGGGGCCGGGGGGGGGTTTACTGGGACGCGAAGCCACAAGAGGCAGGCGCGGCCGACTCACCTCCTGCTCGACTGCTGGTTGAGTCTGGTGGAGGCCAAGCTTTGGTTCTTCTTGCCAATGGTCAGCACTTTGAAGGCCTCCTCGGAGCTGCTCACTTGCACCCACTTCAGGTCTGCAAGGCGACGCGCGCGCACACACACACACACACACACAAGTGGGGACTTGTGTGTCTGTTTGCGGATTGCGTGTGCGCGCGCGCATGTTACCTTTGATGAAGGAATTCCCTTTGACGTCCTGCGACAGCCGGAGCGCCGTCCTTCTCACGTGTCCTCCTGGCACCTGAACGCACACTCACATGACTGCGACAGCCAATCGGGGAAGGCGCCACATGATGCGCGCGTGTGCCGGCTACCTGCTCCAGGAGGTCGTGGATATTGTCGTTGTAAATCTCACAGAAGGAAACCCAAACGGAAAAGTGAACTTGGGCCGGCACGTCCAGGCACAAGCGGTCGCTCTCACAAACGCTGCTGGCGCTGCCGTCGGAGCTCAGAGACGAGGCTGACGCACGCACGCACGCACGCACGCACGCACACACACACACACACTCTGTGAGCATATGTGACATCACAGCGGCAACACAGAGGGGCAATCAAGGAAAAAGTGAGCAACCGTCAAGACAAGTCAATCTGGCAGATGCCCCGTTTTTGTCGTTCTGCGGAGACACAGGAGAAGACAAATGGTGAGCGGCTGGACTCGACGGGCGAGCGGAGTCGCGGCGCGGCGCGGCGCCACCTCTCGGACGGCCCTCAGCAGGCTCAGCTTGACGGCGCTCTCGATCCTCTGCTGATCCGGAGTCAGTCGGCTGAAGTCTCGACAGCGGTGAGGTTTGAGAGGGCAGCCGGCATGCAGACGCCCTCGGATGCTGTTGAAGATCAGCCAGAGGCAGCGCGGCAGCAGGCCGCTGTCGTGCTCCGGGCCTGGGAAGGCCGCAGACGTCACGTGACGTGAGGTGAGGTGAGGTGAGGTGAAGTGAGGTGAAGTGAGGTGAAGTGAGGTGAAGTGAGGTGAAGTGAGGTGAAGTGAGGTGAAGTGAGGTGAAGTGAGGTGAGGTGAGGTGAGGTGAGGTGAGGTGACGTGAGGTGACGTGAGGTGACGTGAGGTGACGTGAGGTGAGGTGAGGTGAGGTGAGGTGAGGTGAGGTGAGGCTCGCGCACGAGGCCGCGTTGCGCTCTGACCGAGGAAGGTGAAGGTTTTGCCGGCGTTGGTGACTCCGTACGTGAAGAGCAGACAGTTTTGGCCGTGCAGAACGTCTCGCACCAAACCGCGAACGGATCCCTCAAACACTTTCCTCTGACTGGCGTCGGGTCCAAACACCTGCCGGCAAGCGACGGTGGTCATCGGCCGCATCGCAGTGCGCGCGTGCGTGCGCGCGCTCACCTGGGTGAAGGTGAACCTCTGAGCAGTTTGCGCAGGGATCTTGTCAGCCTGCCTGTTGGACTGGCTGCTCCTGGGAGCTCGGAGCACCACAGTGTGAGCTCCCTCGATGGCCACGCAGTCCTGAGCACAATGCGACACCGCTCGCGGCTCTGACACCTCAACCCATTCGGTGCGTGCGTGCGCGCGGGCGGGCGGGCGGGCGGGCGGTACCTGCGACTCTCCGCTCTCAGCTTCTGTGAAGGGTCGAACCCTGAGGTAGACCCGCAGGTTCTCCGACCGGCTCTCAACTTCATCCTGAGGACAAACGCACCAGACCTAGCTGTGATTGTTACTGGTCACGAGCGAGAGTCACGTGAGCGAAAGCGCACCACCGGGAAGCCAAACGGCTTTTGGTTGCGCCGGGGCCATCGCGGAAGTCAGCCGGCACGCGGGAACACCAAAGTCGGCGCAAACGTGAGCTACGGAGACCGCGCACCAGAGGCAGACGGATCAAAAGATGCACAGACAGGCAGACGGCACTGGCCAGCAGCAAATTTGAAGCGCCGACTTTGATTTTGATTGAACTTTTCTTCTTCTTCCATTTTTGCTTTCAAAGTCTGCCCTCTAAGAGGTTGTGCAACACAGATTTTGCGATATGCCTTTTACTGATTTTGTTTCGGTTTCCAAAAACAATGCCACCCGTTGCTGGACCCGAGCCCTCATTCAGAAATATTTTCTGCATGCTCCTCGCGACATCAGAATCATGATGCATCCTATTTCTTTGTCATCAAGCAGCCAATTCGTCGGCATTTTTTCTGCCCAAAATGAGCAAAACAACTTCCGCTGGGTGGGGCCTCAGTCACCAGAAGCTCATTTGCGCCAGCCGCAGCTCTGCCGCGCGTTGCGGCTTCGGTCAAACGATGGGCGGCCTCGTCAGAGTGGCGGCCCTTGGCAAAACCTCCGTCGTCACGCAACACGCTTTCCTCCACGCGTTGCAGCCTGCTTGCATTTGAACAATTCCCTTCCAAAAGTCACGAGGGACGAACAGATGGCATGAGTGGATGAAAAGCCAAGGCGAGAGAGCAATTTGCAATTGGGCAATAGCGAGCCTCCGTTTGAGGCTGGTCGCTTTCGCCACGATTACAACGCAAAAGATCCTCACCTGCTCTGAAAGAGCCGAGAAGTCGTCCAGCAGGTCTCGCTTGATGTCGCCCACCTCCACCGGGCCGACCCTCTCCGGCTTCCCGCCGGCAAAACAAGACTCCATCCTCTGGGCCCAAACGCACGCACGCACGCACGCGCAACACAAGTCACATTTAAGTGTAAAAAAAGGACACGCCCCTCTCAGTAAGGCAAAGCTGCATTAATCCAAGCCCATACAGGAAGGAAATAACACTTGTTTTTTTATAAAAACATTCATGAACACACAATCAATGGCAATGTTAGCATCTTTTGAAAAACACAAATTTGAGTGATGCGCTCGTTCCGTCACGTCCCATAGCATCAACTCGTTCTATCCCAATGACATATTTCACAGAAGTTCTGACAAGTCTGGTCTGACGAACTAACAATTCTTCATAGACAGATGAGATGAGAAAATACAAATAATAGTAACGCTCATAATAGCGATAGTAATGCATCCGATTTAGGTGAGGCTTTTGTGGACACCGTTTGGATGGCAAGCGCAATGTGCGTCGTCTCTGTGACAATTGAAACGCTCTTGGTCTGACTCAAACCGACTCTTTGACCTCCGACAGGAAAAGCTATGCTGTTGTTAGCATTAGCCACAGCTAGCCAACGGACAATAGCACAGGCCCGTGTGTGTGTGTGTGTGACGCGTCCGACGCAAATGTTTGGTGTATAAAACATGTGTCTGTTCTCTAATCAAACTCAACTCACTGAGGATCTTTTGGCGTGGCGAGGCGAGGCGAGGTGAGCCCACGACGATGCCGCAGCTCACTCGCTTATCCTCCGTCCGCGCTCGACTTTTGAAAGTGGAAGCAAATTAATCGACCAATCCAAGAAACGATCCTGCTGTGACGGCTGCACAGCGCGACGTGACGTTTTCTTCTTCTACTCCATTCGACGGTTGGCAAACGAACGTTTGGATGCATTTCCGCCACCTAATGGACTGAAGTGTTGAACAACAGCGAGGCAGGAAAATCCTGTTTCCTTTCGAATAAGTCATAAACCGTTTCTCTCTCTTTTGTCATTTTTCGATGCTGCAATCCCAAGGAGATTCATTCTCAAGACTGAGCGCGAGCTCCTTTTCCTTCAGCACTGTAGTCCGTTTTCTTCTTCCCTTTTCATTGTCTCTCCTTCCACCATCTTGTGCTCCGAACCGACCTGCATCTGTCATTTGCACCAACATTCTCTTGCATTTCCTTTGAAATGCCATTTGGTACCCCGCCAAACGGAATTGCAGGGGCTATGGCTTCAAATTGGCCTTTCCCGCTTGCCCCGACCTGTGCGGGACGGAAGCCAAATAAACGACACTCCGTCCTTTACCGTTGATCCTGTCCAAGTTTGTGTGCACTTTGTGAATGAAATCCCAACGGCACACTTTTCGTGCGCGTGAGGGCCACCGGACCGGTCCGATACAGCGCTCATGTCCTTGGACCCGGCGTTAACTTGCCAATATTGCTCCTACTTCAGCTGATTTGGGTCCTTTTCGTATTGCCGGCCTTGTAGAATCAGGGCCAGAATCCGGCCCACCGCATCATCTTAAGCAAATTACTTGTTGAACTAGCAAAATGGCCTTGACGTTCAGAAACGTTGCGATATCGCAAGCATTTTTGGGTTCCAAATACGCACGGTGATGTCAGAGTGACGGCATATACAGCTCGTACGGTTCATTTGTCTTTCCATTTATTGTCTCTTGATGTTGTATGTATTCTTGTCATTTCGTGCTCGATGTGCTTATGCTTTGTTACAGCTGCTGTAAAAATGCGCTCTGGAAATCAAGCGGTATTGTTACTTTGTTCATCTTCACACTTATTAACATGCTTGACACTCGGGACAATGCCGCTGCTGTTGCTAGAAATCCGAATTTTGCCCGTGCTTGTTTGCAAATTGACAAGTTAGCGATTTTAAACAAAGCAGGAAGCGGTTTGATCCTGTCAACCTAAGAGTTTAATGAGACAAATATCTACGGTTCGTTTGCCAACTAGCCATGAGGAAGCACACCGAGCATCGCAATACCATAAATAGCAAATATCCATTTGTTGCTTGACAGTTGAGTCATTTTTGGGAAAGGACTTTTCAAAGCAAAAGTTCCAGGAACAAGACAAAGGTCATTTGGTGGACCGATCGTGTTCAAAAACGTTGGCACGTGAGCACGCCGACGGGTTGGAAATGCCAGGGCTGCGTGTACGGGAGGAGGGGCCACTGGGGGCGGGGGCTCAGTCCAGAGCGGCGTGCAGCAGGGCGCCGTGCCCCCCGGCCATCTTGGATTTCTTCATCTTGACGATGGCCCTCTGAAGATCGGACGCGTGAATGGGCCGGATGCCGTCCTCCCACGGGCTGAAAGCCACAAACGGCCAGGTGGTGAGGACGCCGCGCGCCCGCGGACAAAATGTCGGGCCGCCGTCAGCCAGGCGCCGCATTGCGTCAACTGACCCGTCGCCGCCGGTCTGCACAAAGTCTCGAACGCACAGCAGGGCGCCGTCGCGGCACATCTCCCGGAGGTCGCTGCCGGAGAATCCTTCCGTTTCCTTGGCGATCTCCCAGAGCTGCACCGACTCGTCCACCTGTGGGACGGAGGGAGGAAGGAAGGAAGGAAGGAAGGAAGGAAGGAAGGAAGGAAGGGAAGGAAGGGAAGAAAGGAAGGAAGGGAGGGAGCAAAAGAGGGAGGAGGCGGCACTGCGACGAATGCGCAGCGAGCGGAGAGGGTGGCAGGCCGTGCGAACTCACGCTCTCGTTTTCCAGGATGAGTTTGAGGATTTGCTCTCGCTGCTGCAAACTCTGCAAGGTGCGAAAGACAAGCGACACAAAATTTGTACTTCGGCTGCGACTCTTCATCCACGATCACCGCGCTTGGCAAAGTAGCCCAATCAGCGCCAGCAGCCGGACTCGGGTCGGCTAAGGCCTAGCGTGTCACAGCAAGATGCTGTGCGTGCATACCGGCTGGTTGATGTGGAACCTGGTGGGCATCCTCCTCAAGATGGCCGAGTCCAGATCTTGCGGTCGGTTGGTGGCGCCCATGATGATCACCTGACAAGAGCGGCGGGCGTGCTTACGGAGGGCGGGCGCCAGTGGGCGGATCAGCTGCTGCCGCCGCCGCCGCCGGGCTCCGGCGCTCACCTGACAACGGTGGTCGGTGTCCAGGCCGTCCCACAGACTCATGAACTGCGCCTTCATCATGGCCGTGGCCTCGTGGTCCGAGCTGGAGCGATTCCTCAGGAACGAGTCTGCGTGCGTGCGTGCGTGCGTGCGCCAAAGACAAGCCAAAAACACAATTGAGAGCCTGGTTGCTGCCAGCTGCTCCCAGTCAAGCAGGTGAAAAGCCGCGTTTGTCACCTATCTCGTCGATGAAGATGACGGCGGGCTGCAGTTTGACAGCCAAAGAGAAGACGGCGGCGGCGAGCTTCTGCGATTCGCCGTACCACTTGTCGGTCAGCGTGCTGGGCTGCAGGTTGATGAAGCGAAAGCCCGCCTCCTTGGCCGTCGCCTTGGCGATCAGCGTCTTCCCGCAACCGGGCGGCCCGTAGAGCAGGACCCCTGTTACGGTGACAACCGGGTCATGATGATGAAGAAGAAGAGGAGGAGGAGGACGAGGACCTCCGACCTTTGGGGGGCTGGAGCAGCCTGGAGGTTTGGAAGAGATGTCGTTTTTGGACGGGCATGATGACCGTCTCCTGGAGCTCGGCGATGACCTCGTCCAGACCGCCGATGTCACGCCACGACATCTGCAAACGAGGCCGACGCGACGATGACGTGACGTGGCGCCTGCTTGGATGTTTGCGTTTGCTTTTGTGCGTGCGTGCGTGCGTGCCGACCTGCATGCTGAGGGGGTCCACCAAGTGGGCGGCGATGCTCATCTCGTACTCGGACAGCTTGACGTCCTTGACGCCGATCTGCCGCATCAGCTTTTCTGCCTGACAAACGCACAAAAGGGAAAAGTAGTGCTGTGGCACATCGTCATGGAAACGACTACAGAGTTGACTCATTGCAAGTTGCTTGCCAAAGAGGCGCAAGAAAAAGGTGCAATGGATGGCATGTCTTGTATTTCAATATACAACGCGTTCAATTGTTTTGGAGTTGTGTCTACTTTCTGATATATTCTGATGTTGCAGCTTTCGCTACACACCAGGACACGCGCGCGCGCGCACACACACAATGAGGTGTTTTGATGACGCTCAATAAAAGGGTTGCAATTGACACGAAAAGAGCAAGTGGAGACTTGAGTGATTTTGCAGCAGGCGAGCGCGCAAACCGACTTGTTTCTGCGCTTCCAGCTTCTGCTTGCGCGTGGGGTCGATGGCGTCCACCATCCACTTGATGGTGAAGTAGGTGACGGCTCCGAAGATGGTCAGGCGGAACAGAAGGCCCAGCACCTCGTTCCTGCCCAGGGGCCGCGCCGCGTGCTCCACCGGAAGCTCCCTCAGCACCATCCTGATGTGAGCGCGCCCGCCTCCAGATGCTCACGCCGCAAACTACCTGATCACACACACAATCAAATCAAGGTCAGAAGGACATTTCAACACGGCTGCACTGGCTGGCGTGCTTGCTCCAGACAACAGCAATCATTTCAATAATTGAATCATCTGTGATTGTTTTTATCGGATTCATCAACTGAGTCGTTATGCCACAGTTTGGTTTGTAGCATTCATCAGAAAATCAGCAAAATGGTCACAGTTTTAAGAGCCGATGTTTGCAAATGTCTTAGCGGGATGCAAGGCAAAGATAGTCTGCTTACATGAAGAACTACATTAGTCGGACATTTACTGTCGAGAAGCTAACATTTGGAACATTTGAAGTTCAACATGGGTCTCCAAACGATTCGACTATCAAAATAGTTGCTAATTTGATAATCGATCTGTTGCACCTCCGGACATAATGACATACACTGACAGCTCGTGTATAATATGGATTTCATCACAAACTGTGGATCACTCCATGTCCCTCGCGGTATGAATGAAGAATGAAGAATGAAGAATGAAGCATCTTCTCATCTACCCATCTGGCTTACCTGGCCAGAAAGCTATGCGCGTACAAATCTGTTCGCCAAGCTACCAATCTTTCTAATCGTCTGGCTTTCTCTATGGTTCGATGTAGCTACCTATTCAAAAATTCATCACATTTTCTATATAGTTCTCCATCGAAAATGCCAAACTAGTCCGCAATGTTCTATTTAGCATTAGCATTAGGTTGACCTTCCGGGATCTCCGCGGCCACAAAGCGGCTCCCCGAGGTTGGAAATGACCCAAAACTTGCTGGTTAAAACAACAACAAGCCAAAGCAAAACTAAACCAAACGTATCACGAGTGTTCACTCGAGCGTCAAAATGAAACGTACAGCGTGTTGAGGAACCCTCGAGTACAGTGCGGCCGTTGTGCTGCTTCTTCTTCTGCTTGCGCTGCTGCTTCTTCTTCTTCTTCCTCGCCCGAGTCTGCAATTGAGCAGAAAAGAAACGGCACAATATCTCAGGCCGCCATCTATAGGCCGCAGGGATCCAATGCACGATGACGTCAACGTTTGTTTGCCCAACCACACGTGTGCGTGAACGTGTGCGTGCGCGTGTCTGACTGTGTTTGTGCTTATCAGCAACGCACAAAACAAGAAGGGAGTCGTCATCGCTCCCAACCACTGTCCAAGACCGCAACGATTGGATTTGAAAAAAGGTCCATTGTGTCTTGCCTCTTTGGGGCGAACCGGGTCGACTCGTTTCTTCTCTTCTGAGAAGTTGATGTCACGCAATAACGGAACCTTTCCCAGGACTATTCAGTACTCCAAACAAACTCATGCGGAGTACTTCATTTGATTAAAAGGCACCGATCCCGCGATCCGTAAGGACATTTACCAGAGTTAGTTAGGGTCCTGAATGGGATGTACTAGACAAGACATATAACACTAAACATGAAAGGAACATTTTGTTAACAAAAATTGGAGCTTCTCTCCCAAAAAAAACAAATCTCACCCAAAGACACGAATTAATCACCACTTTAGCCACATTCTTTTTGGAAGACAAA
Organism: Filicampus tigris; assembly: GCF_054856515.1. Taxonomy (NCBI): domain Eukaryota; kingdom Metazoa; phylum Chordata; class Actinopteri; order Syngnathiformes; family Syngnathidae; genus Filicampus; species Filicampus tigris. The sequence goes on from NC_141235.1 coordinate 169,034, forward strand.
GTTGGACCAAAACGTTTTCCAGGAGTGTCAACACCAGGTCGACAAAGTTGGCTTTAGTCACAGCGAGGTGCACTCAACCGGCATCTCAACGAGCTCCCGTGGAGTTTGAGTGGAACTTTTATTTTTCCGTTTGAGTGGAACTTAAGAGCACCTATCTGTGACTAAAGCCAAAGTGTGGCATTTTGGACTTTCTGAACTTGGATTTGACGCCTCTGAAGATTTCAAATGGTCCTTACAGCTCTATTCATTATTTTCAAGATACTGTTGCTTCGCCGTTGTCTACTTTCATACTTGAGCATTTAGCACTTTAGCACAGATTGTTTTTTTTTCATTGTAAAGTGCTTTTATTGATGACAATGAATTGTCATTTTAATTGTAACGGGACAAAACGAGTGAAATTAACCTCCGTTGCTCGTTGGACTGCCAGGTTTTCCTCGTTTCTGCTGCATGTAACCACCCTGGCCCCTGGTTCTGGGCCAGTGTAGGAACATGTTTATGCGATTGACGGCCACCTTTGATTTTCAATCGGACACGTGGGCCATCTCATACACAAATGAGGTTAAATGTCAGACGAACTGAATAAGTAGTGAGTGATGTTTTCTGACATTTCGGACGGGGGACAAAAGCAACTCAACTTGGCAACCCTGCGAGTTCGCACGCTTTTCCAGCTAGTAGCGTCAAGGTCCACTGATCGACGTGGTAACAGGAAATGACCCTTTCCTTCTGCTTACAAAACAAAAGCTTAGTGATGAAAAGTGCCGCTGATCTCTTTATTGCGAAAATCCGAAAAGGAAGTATCTCCGTATCGTAACCGCCACCGCCACCTCGACTCGGGTCGGGTCGGGTCGCTTTGCTCGCTAGCCGGACTGGCGTTTGGATCGCAGTCTCGAGTCGTCGCGCTCGCCTCAAATCACGGCGAGCGAGGTCGCCAACACTCGCTCCTTCCCACCTCGGATGTTCGGCACTTGACGAGGGAGGAGGGCGGTGGAGGACCTGGAGGGCCAGGCTCCAAGTGCGAGCAGGCTGGAGGCCCGAACGCTCCCGGCGGTTGTGAGCCAGAAAAAGGGCCGCTACAGCCGGGCCGTCGGGCAGCTAGCGCGCCGACGAGCTCGCGTCTTCTTCGGGCGTCTACGGTCGAGAGCCGCCGGGGACCGACGGCGTCTGCTTGTCTGTCCGCCTCTGCGACGTTTGCTCGGCGAACGGCGGGCTTGCGGTGGCCCGCGGACGTCCCGCCGTGAACGTCCGCCCCCTCATCCCTATCCCCGTCGTCAACCTCCGTCGCCATGGCAGCGCTCATCAAAGAGATCGTCAGTAGAAATAAAAGACGGTACCAGGAGGACGGCTTCGACCTGGACCTCACTTGTATCCTTTCCAGGTGCCTGCTGCTTCTGCTTATGGACAGGGTGCTACCTGGCTAATGCTAGCCGCGGCACTTTGTGGCCCGTTGTGGAGGAAGCGGCTCGATCGTGTGCTAAGCTAACCTCGAGTGGCACTAAGATCACTTCATGAAGAGAATCGAATGAAATATTACTTTGCGGCCAACGGAGGTGGAACATAGTTTTTGGCCTCACCAAATTAAAAGACGGATTTTGAGAGTAGGAATAAAAGTGAAGGTACAATATCATCTGTTGTCGAAGAAGTCAAATGTTAGTGTGGAGCAGTTCTGGTCGTGGATTTGTCACGGAAGAAGAATTCACCTCGTTTAAGCAACTGAGTCAATTGAGCGTTTCTCCAAGACTCGAAATAACTTTCTTGCAAGAGCGGTTTTGCTAATCGCATTTCTCATTCATCAATTCTCATTTTGAGGAGCATTTTCTTTCTTTTTTTGCTAGTTGGGGACCCCAAGCAATCGTTGTATTAAACTATAAAAATATGACAACGTAACGGGGAGTTGACTGAAGGCAGCAGCTATCCTCTGTTCAGTCTGGCCAGTATTTGATACCCAAAACACAGAATTAGCCGTATTGATGGTTGGTATTATTATTAACCAAAAACCAACCACCTGTTTCACCTTCTTATAGCAATTAGGCTGTCATTTTGTCAAATGCATTTGGGCATGTTAAGAAAACAAAAACGTTCACTTGGTTCTACGGTTTTTGCATTCGAGACATGCTTGCTAAGTTGGCAGAGACCTGTCACCGTCGCCTTTGCATCTGCAAAGATGTGTAGAGAAACACTCATGATTATATTTGACCTGAATTCAATCCCACTTGAAACTTCAAGCGTAAAGTGGACTTGAGTGACAACAGCAATAATGGAGTCACGCAGCCCTTCAGCTGTGACGCGCGTCAATGACGTGATGACATCTTGAGTAGACGTCCCCATGAAATGATGTCATCGGGTAAGGAGGTCTCCTTTCCCCAAAACATTTTGACCTCCTCCCGCCTCGCTCGATTGGATTCCCAGCGGCAGGTGCGAAGGTGCGGCGCGAATGCGCAACAGGTCGGCCATCTGTGATTCCTAATGACGTCACCAAGAGGAAAGACATAGGGGATGCCTGCACAATCTGTGCTGTGCATGCAGAAGATTAGAACATATCGAAGGAAGATAAATGCAATAGTTTCACATGGTCTTGTTGCAGGTGAAAGGATGGGCATAGCCAGTTAGTCTTATCGTACTGCTTTACTTTGGATGCTCGGGGTGGGCGGGCACCCCCCACCACACTGCCAGCGCCGCTTGTGCGTTTGGTACCGTTTGCTACGGCAGCAGTAAGAGGCGCGGCGCAGCGCTCGTGGCGCGAACAGCATGGAGGGACGACGCAAGGGTTCTGTGAATTTGGTTGTCCTTAGCCAGCCCGGCAGACATCTACCCCAACATCATCGCCATGGGCTTCCCCGCCGAGCGTCTGGAGGGCGTCTACAGGAACAACATCGACGACGTCGTGCGGTGAGGACGCCTTGTTAGCTGCCGAAGTTCTTTTCCCCCTCCCAACTTCCTGTTGAGCGTTGCGCTGACGTCGCTACTTTGCGTGATGCAGGTTTCTGGACGCAAAGCACAAGAGTCACTACAAGATCTACAACTTGTAAGCGCAACACACAACACACACACAACACACACACACACACAGAATGACGAGAGTTGCTTGTGCGCGTTGCCAGGTGTGCGGAGCGACACTACGACACGTCCAAGTTCAACTGTCAAGGTAAGATGATGCCATAAAAGCTCACCCAATGGGATGGCGGGCTGTCACATGATGGCTCCTCGGGCTATGCCCCTTTTTTTGTTTTTGTTTTTAACTTGAACTCCCATCCTATCCTGAATCAAGGTATGGGATGGGATATTTGATTTCCTTTACACTGGAACCAGGCGTGGGGCGGCATTTTTTTCCGTGGGGCGGCATTTTTTTCCCCGTGGGTTTTCACTCGCGTGTCGCCCTCTAGCGGCCGCGCAAAACTTGCTACGCAGGAAAGGCAGAGTGCGTGACGTAGCCTAGCCTAGCGTAAGCGCGCCACGTGCGTCTCGCTCCCCAGTGGCCGAGTACCCGTTTGAGGACCACAACCCGCCGCAGCTGGAGCTGATCAAGCCGTTCTGCGAGGACCTGGACGCGTGGCTGAGCCGCGACGAGCAGCACGTGGCCGCCATCCATTGCAAGGCCGGGAAAGGCCGCACGGGGGTGATGATCTGCGCGTACCTGCTGCACCGCAGAAAGTTCCGCGAGGCTCGGGAGGCCCTCGACTTTTACGGCGAAGTCCGCACGCGGGACAAGAAGGTGAGCGGCAAACGCACACGAACGTCTTGGCGCAAAGTCAACCGCGTTTAGCGTGGCGGCGACGTGACCTGGAACGAACGCATTTGGGAGAAATTGTTTCACTCCTGCTGCATTTCATCTCATTAAAACGTACCTTTGAAAAGGATCCCATAGTCGTATTGGAAATATCTGATGAGGAAGGCCTCTTTTTCAAGGTCCGTTGCTGTCCGACAGTGGACGTCTTGGACAAAAGTTTGTATGAACCAAAGTGTGCGTGTGTGCGTGCATTTAGGGCGTGACCATCCCCAGCCAGCGTCGTTACGTGTGCTACTACAACACCCTGCTGAGGAACAGACTTCACTACTCGCCCGTGGCTTTGCTCTTCCACAAGATGCTCTTTGAAACCATTCCCATGTTCACCGGGGGCACCTGCAGTCAGTACACGCGCGCGCGCACACACAAAGCATAACTAGCGTTAGCATGCGCACCCTCACCTGGCTCTTGCGCTGTCTCACGTTGTCGCCATGCCTGGTCCTGCACGCAGATCCCCTGTTCGTCATCTACCAGCTGAAGGTGAAGATCCACACGTCCAACCCGACGTACACGCGACGCCAAGACAAGCTGATGCTCTTCGAGTTCCCGCAGCCGCTTCCCGTGTGCGGCGACATCAAAGTGGAGTTCTTCCACAAGCAGAATAAGATGATGAAGAAGGTGAGGAGGGGCATGGCCGGCGGGCGGGCGGGCGGCCGGCCGTCTGGCCGTCTCGCCGGGCGGCCGTCTCTTGGAGTATTTGGCGGGGTGGACTGACTGGGCGATGTCTTTCCTCCTCCTGGCTCTCAGGACAAGATGTTCCACTTTTGGGTCAACACCTTCTTCATTCCCGGGCCTGGCGCTGACCCGCAGAAGCTGGAGAACGGCCAAAGCGGAACCTTGCGGGACGCCGGATCCGACGCGACTCGGCAGAGCCAGGAAGGCGGCGTCAACGATGACGACGACTTCCTGGTTCTGACTTTGATGAAGAACGACCTGGACAAGGCCAACAAGGACAAAGCCAACAGGAACTTTTCGCCTAACTTTAAGGTTGGTTTCAATCATTGCCTTCTCCTTAATCGCGTCACGGGGGCTTTCATATGGTGGACCTCCGCCGAAAACGCCAACTTAGTCAGTCACTGGGGAGCGGGGCCCACCTTTCGACTGGAGGCCGAAGCAGCCTGATAAGTGTGCGACCGCTCCTTCAGGTCAAACTGTTCTTCACCAAGACGGCAGAGGAAGGCGGCGGCGGCGGCGAGCGCGAGGTGAACAGCGCGTCGGTGACGCCGGACGTCAGCGACAACGAACCCGATCACTACCGCTACTCGGACACCACCGACTCGGACCCTGAGAACGAGCCCTTTGACGACGACCGCGACCAGATCACCAAGGTGTGAGCGACCCGTCGGCCGCCCAAGCTCCGAGACCGCCGCGTCCGGAAGCCGCCCCGGTCAACGGAGGCAGCGTCGGACGGCGCTTCCGTTACCTTCCGCGACTCGGCTTTCCCTCAGAGACTTCAGTGCGTTTGCTTGGACACTTGGAGCAGAGTTACCGGGAGCGGCGTCCATTCGGAAGCAGAGACGCATTTTCAAGTCGGGGAGGGGGGGGGGGCAGTGAGGGAGCAAAGCTGATCTCAGGTTCGGGGTCCAGAAAACGTGTCCGAGTGGAGCCTCGTCGCTTTCTGTTTGTGTCTTTGTTTTCCAAAGGCGTCAAACACTGTCCGGTGAATAAAGAAAATATTTATGAAGTAGACAGAGTGTTGCTTTCAAGCGAACAATTAGACAACAACTAGACAGGAAGTGACGCCTTCATGTTATTGACACAGTCCAACACACAGACACGCTCAGTCAGACTCCCCGCGGAGCAACTTCCTGTCACATGGCGCCTTTGAATGCATTGAGCGCGCTCAGCGCTGAGGCCAGGCAGCCATCGAAGTTGGAGTGGGTGAAGGCGTCGCCGGCGCAGACCAGCAGGGGGCGCTCCGACAACGTCATGTGACCCGGGCAGCCCGCCACCGCGCTCGCCACCTGACCGACACGCGCCGGGCTCTTAGTGTGAAAGGCTCGGCGTCGCCATTCGGAAGGCGTTTGGCGTGCGAGGCTCACCTGCGAGTACCTCCACTTGTGGCACTTGATGCTGATTGGCTGAGGCAGCGCAGGGAGGAGCCGCTTCAGCTCCCCCAAGATGATCGGCCGCACTTCCTCGGCATCCCGCTCCAGGTTCTGCAGACCGAAGGGAGCGCCGGTGTGGACCACCAAGGAAGGCCCCAGGCCCGCGTCCTCCTCTGGACACGGCGAGCAAGTCGCGGGTTATCGACGTCATTTTCGCCGCCAATCGAGACGTGTGGGCGTCACCTGCGCCGCGTTTGCGAGACTCCACGGTGGCGTAGCAGATGATATGGGAGTTGTCGGCACCGTTGTAGTTGTTGTAGTAGCGGACGGCCCAGGGCACGCCCGGGTCGGCCCCGGGAGGGAAGAAGAGCGCCAAGGCGAAACGGGAGGAGTATGACACGCTGCGCAACAGCTCCCTCTGCTGGACAGATAAAACTGACAGAACATCTTAATATACATACTGTATATACTGTGAGAGCAGTCATTATACGGATGTCACTTTTATTGCGCTCTGGCAATGACATCATCGACTAAAAAGATTATTACTTGCTGCTTGAGTGTCTAATAAAGGTATTTTGTTTCTTAAAATTCTGTTGTGGGTATAGTTTAATGTCACTTGTTTCAGATAAATGAATGAGAAACAGCTGGTGGACCGCCGAGATTGTCCTGTGTGGCTCTCGCGCTGCGTGTGTGCCTGTGTGTGTGTGTGTGTGCGTCGAGCTGTCATAAAATACATACATATTATTTTGTATTGATTATTTTTCTAAAATGCTGCAATGTTGTTTTGTGAGTATACATTTATTTATGTATATGGTGCTGAATTATCTATTCCCTTTTGATTTGGTTCGGTACGGCCAACAGACCAGGAAACAAGGCCAAAATGCACAATAGAGCACAATAGCGCACAATAGCGCACGACGGCGCGTTATACCCGTCAGCGGCTCAATAGTTGCAATCTGGCAGCGTAGAGGCCATGTCATTAATCAGCTTCAACCTTTGTCTAGGGAATCAGATGCCATTGAAATTGGCACTTTGCTTCTTTCTACACACTGACTAATGAAGGCTGGCAAATGAATTTGGAGCGGCGTGTTGCTTTGAGGCCATCCAAGGCATTATCTTATTTCTATTTTCCAGCGGTTCTCCGCAAGGCTACTACTTGAGCAAGGTCAAGAAAAGTCGCCGGAAATCATTCAAGCGGGCTCACCGTCTCCCAGGTCGCCCTTAAGCTGCAGAATTTGCGGGACGGGGATGGTCAAGAGCACCGAGTCAAAGTTTTGGCTGCCGCCTCGCTCGCTGTGGACCTCCCAGGAGGCGCCGCGGCGGTACAAGCCGCTCACCTGATGCTCCAGGAACAAGTCGGCTCCTAGACCGCCACACACATGACAGAAGGGTAGGTATCGGGGGAGTTTTGTGCCGGGGGGCCGCAGTCCGGATGGCGACGCTCATCACGCAAAGAGCAAAAAAAAAACCAAACAAATAATGATCATAATAATCATGGCGCAATCGCGCTCACCTGACTGGCGCAGGAAGTGTTTGACCACGCTGCTCATGCCCAGCGGCGCCACGTAGTCGACGCTGCCGTCTTTGTGCCGCAGGCCCTCCACGGCGCAGTCCAGCGGACGCAGGACGCCCGCCGCCAGCAGCTCAGAGTAGAAGCTGACAAGCGTGTGGGACAAACACGTGGCTCTCAGACACGCAAACCTTCGGGACGCCCGCTTGGGATGCAACCGTATGAAAATCTCACGCTGCCGCCTCTTCAAGTCGAAATGTCACAATAGTCATGACGCGGCGGTCCGAATGATACGCATGCAAACATATGACAATGAATGTTGTCAAATTAGCCAAGAAGAGACCATTTCTCAATGGGCCGCTTAGTTCAGGTGAGATTGTTGCAGCCGCAAGAATGGCATTTGGGAGCTGTCCTAATGCTTGCACGCTGCTCATCAATGCAGTCGAAGGGGAGAAAAAAAACAAAAACAAAACCGCACAAGAGCGTGTGGCCAATAGCGCCAGTCGTCCTCACTGCGCGGCAACGATGACGGTGTCGAGCTGTGAGCTTTGGATACGCTTGCATCCCCAGTGCGAAGGCCGCGCTCGGGTACGACTCGTTATTTCGTCTTTTTTGTCGGGGTCTTACTTGTGGTGAGTGCGCGCGTACTCGCGCGTGGCCGAGATGTACTGAGCTCCGAGGTCAGCCGAGTGGCACCGAGGGTCGGGAGGGCGGAATGTCGACATCCTTCCGCCTGCCGCCGGTGCAGTCAGCAGCGCCCGTGCGTAAAGTAGGGTCAATTATTAGCAGCGTAAAATAGGGCCAAGTGCCCAGTAGGGTGGTCCTTCCGACGGGGTCAATTTTTGTCGGCTCCAACCCCCTGAATTTGTTGGAGTAGTTGGGTAAAACTCCCCTGGTCAAAATGTTCCCAATTCCGACAAGATTTACCCCTGCCTTGATGATCTAGAAGTTTAGCCTCATCTCGTTCTTATGGCTGACAAAAGGACAATAACATCTCCGTGCTAAAGTTTCAAATGCTCCTTGTTTCCGCTATCCCACTCTGTCCAGGATGACAATTTCCAATTTCAATTTTAAGGAGGACCACCCTAAATTGCCCAGCTTCGCATATTTAACCACTCATTCCACCCCGATGCCGTGCAGTATTTCTATGCCATTTCACAGAGGGTCTGAAAAAGTCCGATCCAGTACTGAATGAGTTTTAGTGTGTCGGCCGGCATGCGTCGACTTACCGACTCCGCGGGCTTTGTCCCAGACGACGATGTGGACTTTTTTGTCCTTGAGCTCTCTCCTGAGCAGGTAGGCGCACATGCTGCCCGTTAGGCCGGCGCCCACCACCAGAACCCGACTGGACGCGTCCAGCACCCGCGACGGCGACGACATGTTTGTACCGACTCCTCGTCCCTTCTCTCCAAGCTAACAGGAACAGGGTACGCGGCTACAGGAAGTGACGTTGGTCGGAGACACGCCGCCTCAGCTGAAAAAAAAAAACCCCAACACAACAAAACGAACAAACAAAAAAATAGGGACATACAAAAAGACGGAACTAAATAGTTCGCTTTGGTTTGATTATAATATATTGTTGGCCTTGAACCATAATAACTTTGAATTGAAAAAAAGACAACATTCGGAAGAGGACCCAGGTTTTGTTTTTTTGAGACGTCGTATGAAAAATGTTTTCAATCAATATTTATCGTAGAAAAAAACTAGTACCGGACGGACGTCGAAGTGATATTTCCTACTTATGGAATCGCTAAGATTGGTGTCCTTCCCGATGGAAAATGCGTATGCTCCCAAGTCGAAAGAATACAACAGCTTCCTGTTTTATTTGAAGTTGAGAAATCGTCAACTTGAGTACAAGCACAAACAAAAGCGTGACTGGCAGCCGCATTAGTGCAACCGTCAATCAAGCTCACAAATAAAATGCGTGAAAAGATTCCGGAACAAAACAAACATGAACCCATTCACGCTCACACCCGGCACTCATTTTGAAAATGCACGCAATCACTGCTTTCTCATGTGGCTGTGGTTGGGCCAATCCATATGCATTTGGATAAGTGGGTTCAACAGCTTCCTGTATATTTATTGATCCAATTTTTTAAAAATGATCATCAGCCCAACTGTCAATCGAGATAACAATTCAAAAGTGTTCACGCAATAACAACAGCAATGTTCAACCCTCATCCCCGTAGAGTAGACCCTTACTGTGAAAATACACCCAATTACCAAGAAAGCTTTTGTGGTGAAACAAGAAAAGTCTCCTTTTCAGCCAGCGTGCCGGCGCCGCGACAGCAACGTGCCGGCTATGATGGAGTGCAAATGACAGAGAGCGAGGCCCCTTGAAAATGGTCATAAGTGTAGTTTTGTTTCTGCAGCAGAAAATAAGCCTTACAATTACCGCTTGCGACAAGCCATCATTTTTCCCCACCGGCTCTTTCAAAACGGAATGAAAATTGTTGTCGCCTCACCCGGCGGCAAAGGGTTGTGGAGGCGGGTCCTCGGCATCGCCTACATGGTACGGAACTAACGTTTCTGCGCTCGTAACGCAGGACGCCAGCCTTGGAGGCGCCAGAAGTCACATAGTCGAAACATCGGCGTGAAATTGTCAGCGCGCCGATGGGCCGCCTTTCGCCGATGGGCCGCCTTTCGCCGATGGGCCGCCTTTCGCCACGTGGCCTTTGGCGGACCGATCACAGCTCCGTGTTGGGTCCGCGCCCGCCGGCCCCGCCGCTGCACGCCTTGTAATAGTCGCATCCATCCAGCAGGTGGCGGTACGCCGCCCGCACGTCACGGTAGAGCGGCGCGTCCTCGTCCGGCAAGCCCGGGAAGCGAACGGGCTCCTCGTTGACCAGCAGCTGCAGGCGGGGGCCTCGCGCGCAGTCCAACAGAACCAAGAGCACATTGGCAGCGTACGGCACCAGCAGGCTGGAACGGAAACGGCGGCCTGCAGACGGCCAGGGGGGCGTGACGACGGGTTCGGGGCGGAGGGGGTCGGTGCGGAACGGCATCGTCTTACCGTGCTGCGTGTGGTAGTTGTCAGCGGCAGGCGCGGTCTGGTCCTTGTATAGGCCCAGCAGGCCGAGGAAGGGGAGGAGCGTCTCGGCGTGGCCAATCAGGATAGAGGCGGGATCCGGGGGCCTGTCGGTGGCCCTGCGGACCAATCCTTTGGTATTAAAATCTTTGCCGCTCGTCCTTCGGCGTGCGCCGAGCGGCTTTATTGTCGCGGCGTCCGCCTGACCTGCGCGGCCGTCCGGCCTTGTCGAGGGTCCTGAAGACGTGATGGAAAAGCGGGCAGCTGGTCAGCAGGTTGATGGCGTGGCCGTGCGCCCGCTTCCAGAACAACTTCAGGTCGCACTTGTACTCCAGAACCTGGCGGCACAGGGAGGCCCGCTCGTCAACGCGCCGCCCGTTCATTCGGAGTGGCGCAGTCCGGACGGTTTGGTCCCAAATGTCGGCGTAAGTGTTTTCATGCGCGTCGAGCGGATCAACAATCGACATAAACGACCTCTCTCGTTCTCGTTCTCGTTCTCGGAAGAAAATCTCGAATCTCGGAATGGGCTTGAGTCCGAATATTCCGAACGGGGTGTTACGTGAAGCTTTTTTAATCCGATCGGGCATTTCATCCGAATAGATGAGTCCTTGCAAACGTAGCCGCATAGAGTGCATCTGCTAACGACTACAACGCATACTCTGCAAATACTCGACAAACAGTAGACGTTCTCCATTTGAGAAGAAAATGCTTCAACTTGTCGGCCATTTTCCTTCCTCATGGTTTGTCATTTGTACTGGCAAAGTGCGCTGATGTTGTGCACCGGTCAAGTTATTTCCAAGCCTGAAATTCACAGCGGAGCAACATCAGACCTTTACCCGTGGAAAAGTGTCACTAGTGGGTCTCGTCGTCAGCGGTAGCGGATGAGCCCCGAGTCAAGTTAGGCCCGTCCGTGCATGCGATTGTGTACGTTTGTGCCGCTGTCCTCGTGCGTTCGTTCGGCTCGTACCTCGGCGTCGCCGGGCTCAAACAGGAAGCACCAGGGCGAGTGCAGCGACTTGATGGCCAGCTCGTAAGAGCAAAGGAAGAACGCCGCCTCCAGGAGATCTACGCGAGACGCGCTCGGTTATTATTTGGACTTTCTTCTCCATCTTGTATGTGGGCGTGTTGTCGTGGTCGCCATGGTAACCTGCCGTGAAGTCACGGAGAGGAAGGCCCAGTTTGTCGGCCGCTTTCTTCCTCAGCGCCTCCATCTCCGGGCCGCTCTTGAACTTGTGGACCTCGGCCAGCGCCGTGCGGTTCTTTTCCACGCTCTCCACGTAGCCATGGCAACCGTCATAAGCGCGCAGCAGCCCGTCATCCACTCGGTGGCGGTAGTGCACCGCTACCGGGAGGGACAAAGACACACGGGAAGCCGTGTGAGCTTTTCTTTTTGTGGCAGGGGAAAGTTACGTGTTATGTGTTATGCGGCAGGGGAAAGTTACGTGTTATGTTGGCTCTGACGTGAAGTCCTTCCTGGAAGGCCTCGGCGCTGCTCACGCATCGATGCTTGGAGCTGGTCAGCACGTGGACGCGCCCCCCGCGCACTGACTCCTCCCCCAACAAGGACGGAAACAACGTGGACAGACGCGTCGCCAGCTGCAGCAGATCCTCTCGGCCTTTGGCCGCCAGCTGACCTGCGACAGGTGCACAATGGCTCCTTGGAGGCCTACTTGAACATATAGCGAAGCGAATCACACAGTCTTTGGGGGGGGGGGGGGGGGGGGGTTGCGTTGAGCCTTAGGCTTGATTCGTCAATTCAGTGGTTGGTTAGTCCAGTGTTTCCCAAAATTGAATGAACCAATGAACCTAGTTCACATGGGAGAAAATGTCACTGCACACCACTTTACAAAAGCTTTACCAAAAGTGGAAAAGGTTATAGAGTAAAATGAGATATATTTATATAATATCTATTTCGATGATATTTATTCATATGTAAATATATCCTGTATATTGATATATAATATCTATTTAGATTGCATACATATGTATTTCATTTTCGTGATGGAGTTTTTGTCCCTTTGTGTGACAGCAGGGTGGCGCTCCAGCGCCCTATATTGACGAGCCGCCACAAGCCAATGTATTGTTGGTTGGTCGATTTAGCTGTCCATTTTGTCATGTCATCTTCCAAAGCGCTTCTCCTATATAGGGTCGCGGGGAGTTGCCGGAGCCTATCCCAGCCGTCAACGGGCGAAGGCAGACTACACCCCGAACTGGTCGCCAGCCAGTCGCAGGGCACACACAGACACTGTCACTGAGCGGGAATCGATCCCACGCTGCCCGCACACAACTCGAGCGTGTGTACCGCTACACTATCAGTGGACGCTGTCCATTTTTTTTACCCCAATTAATCAACGAATCCATGTGTTTTTTTTATTGTAAATGTCCGTCCTTTTACTCCCAAACAAGACTATTTCCAATGGACGGTGCAGAAAATGCACAAACATAAATCGTTTTTTTCATTGACCCAAAACAAAAGAAGACAGAATAGGTCAATACTCACCGTCCAAGTCTTCCGTGTACCACATGTCCCAGCGGCGCAGTGCTTCCCGGCTCCAGGCCGCGGAGCCTTCGCCTCGTTCACCTTCTCGGGCTTGTTGGGCTTCTAGGGCGTGTTGGGCTTCTTGGGCGTGTTGGGCTTCTTGGGCGTGTTGGGCTTCTCGGGCGTGTTGGGCTTCTCGGGCGTGTTGGGCTTCTCGGGCGTGTTGGGCTTCTCGGGCGTGTTGGGCTTCTCGGGCGTGTTGGGCTTCTCGGGCGTGTTGGGCTTCTCGGGCGTGTTGGGCTTCTCGGGCGTGTTGGGCTTCTCGGGTTTGTCGGCGTTCGCCTTCGGCTCGTCGCAGCAGGTCGCTGAGCTGGCGCATGGCGCGGATGTGCTTGGCGGTCGGGTAGCGGCTGCCGTGGCGGACGACGGCGCTCAGGTGCACGGGGGAGCAACGCTCTCCGCTCGGGGTCCTCAGGAGCGAGCCCGGGTCCGTGTGGACCCGGGGCCCGCCGTTGGGCTCGGCGAGCAGCCTCCGGTAGGCGGCGGAGTCCTCGTAGCGGGTCTTGGAGCCGAAGTGGGCCGCGAAGTGCGGCACGTCCGCCGCCGAGCAGCCGCGTCGGCTGGCCAAGATCCCAAAGACGACGGACGTGACGACGAACAGCATCTCTCCGGCGGAAGCGACTTTTTTTGGTGCCTTTTCGGGCTCGTTCGACTTTCCGCAAAGTGGCGCTTCCGTTCGCTGATGAGCTTTCGCGTTGGTGCCCTTTCAACTCTCGTGTTTTCTCGGCTGTTGGGCCCAACCAAAGGACACCCTGCAGCCCTCATTCAAGTGTACTCGTGGTGCAAGCAAGTGCACGTATTTGGTTCAAGCCCAACGACAATTCCAGAAACGAGACCGTGCCTGTGCCGTCATCGACTTACGCTTCTGTGTTGGAGCTGCGGCGCCGGCTGTTCTTTTGTCAATTTTGCTACTTAAAATCATAATAAAACTGCAGTAAAGTTAAAAACTCGGGCCCGGGCTCCAAGTCTCTGGCACCTACGGTTCCATCGTTTGCGCTATTATTTGCGCCACTGCGGAATATTGTGCGGCGCATGCGCCAAAGGTCGCAAAGTACGGCGATTGCACTAGGACGAAATACCGGGGTTGGGCCGTTGCCGACGCCAACTATTCCGTTGGGGGATTTTTTTTAAGGACTTGTCTTTCCTTTCCCAATACTGTCGGATAATACACATCGAGCGATGGTTTAACATACGCATACTACTACTACTCGTCATAAATTGGTAAACAATGGGTCAAACTGTCATGTCAGTAAGTTGTTGTATTTTTTTCAAATTGTTTGTGCACAACCAGCAACGTGCAAATAGCAGTGTTTAGGAGTAATTAATACACGTAATTTGAATGTCCTAAAAAGCAACAACAACAACAGAAGATGAAGGTGCTGCACTGCTTAGGAGTAATTAATACACGTAATTTGAATGTCCTAAAAAGCAACAACAACAACAGAAGATGAAGGTGCTGCACTGCTTAGGAGTAATTAATACACGTAATTTGAATGTCCTAAAAAGCAACAACAACAACAGAAGATGAAGGTGCTGCACTGCTGCATGTTGGTTTCGAGTTGATGATCAATGTGGTCTCATTGATGCCACAGTAACATTTGTGTTATGAAGCGTGTTGACGGTTATGACAATGATAGAATTATAGTAGTACACACCATATATAATATAATATTGATGAAACCCGATGACTAATTGGATACATGTTTATGTTATGTTGGATACGTGTGTATGTTATGTAGTTAACTGAAAAGTATCACTTAATGTTTGTCTCGTCTCCGTACAAGCAAATGATATATTTTTCCTACCAAAATACACACACTGACTTCCGCTTCCTGTAGTCCAAAATAAAAGCTCAAACTAAAGCCAGCAAACAGACGATCGATGGCTGTGCTTGTTGAAGTCCTCAAATGCCATTCATCAACATTGCCCACTTTTGGACGCTATCTTTTTCAAAGGAGCAGATGGCGTTAGCTCCCAGCTTGGCCCGGAAAGCTACGCTAAAGCGAGCCAAACTACGCTGAGGCGAAGCTAAGTCGAGCGTCTCAGTTGATTCCCTCGCTGACGGGCATGTTGATGTGCGCGGTGAGCAGCGGCGTGCTCTGCTCCTCGTGCAGGATGAAAACTTTGATGATGTCAGAGATGCCTTTGTCACTAGTGCACTCCACCAGGGTCTGGATGGGGTAGACCAGTCCCGGCACCAGCAGCGGCATCTTCAGGAACGGCTTCCTCATCCTGTACAAGCTGCGGTCGTAGAGGAAGCTGACGGCCAGGTTGAGGACGGGCCGGCACGCCGCCGTGTTCTGAACGTTGAGCGTGAGTTTGAAGGACGGGCCCAGACCCTGGACCACGGCGTTCATCTTGAGCGAGCGCCCGGGTCCGGACGACACCGGCGTCAGACTGGAGTCCAGGGCCTTGGCGTACGCCTTGGCCGCCGCCAGTCGCAGGCGGATCAGGTCCATCTGGAAGGCTCGGTGCATGGCCGTGCCGTTCTCGCGCTCCCTCAGGGTCTGGTCCACGTAGAGTTTGGTCTTCTTGGGCACGTTGAGACGGACGCTCTGGGCCGCCGGGGGTCCGGGAGTACTGTCCCGGTCTTGGAACTCCACCGTCCTCTTGAGGATTTTCACCAATAGGCCGCCGCCCTTCATGGTCATGATGAGGGTCCCGTCCTCGCGCCCGTAGCGCCCGAAGCAAATGGCGGTCACCGTGTCCGGGGTCTTGATGCTGCTCACCAGGTTCTTGTCCCTGTACAACTGGACCTCGCAGTTGGCAAGAGCCACCAGGACCCCGTGGAAACCTCGAGCGGGGAGGTCCATGCTGGCCATGGTGCAGATGGGGGCCGGTAGGACCACCTTCCACAGCTGCTTACCCTAGACAAGCCACACGAGACCCTCGAGGTTTTGGATTTCATTTGCTCGGACAAGCAAACGTCTGAACAAAAGAATTGGAAAACCTAAACCTGAAGAGAAGACGAGATGAACTACAGCATCGAGACCATCAAGTCCCTCTCAAGTACTTTGACCGCTCAATCAAGTCCTTGGATCCCCTGAGGGATCTGAAGTCTACATCCGACTCGATCAAATCTTCAAAGCCACTTTAGACCCATGGGTTGCTCAGACCTCGACGAAAGAAGCCCCCAGCGGAACAAGCGGGACACTATCTCGGTCCAACAATTGACGCGGCCAATCAGCATGGGGACATTTTGGGGACTCCTTCGACTGCCTGAAGTCTGTCAAGATTCCCTCGAGTCGTCTTCAGACCGCCACAAGTCAAGTCTTCAAACCACGAGTCAGGCCTTACCTTCTGGGTGAATCCCCGCAGGTTCTGGTCCGCGGTCCCCACCACCACGTTCTTGCCGACCCTCACCAGGCCCACAGGATGCGACGACAGCTCCACGCAGTACTTGGCTTTGTCCGAGTCCCTGCGAGCAGACGCAAAGAGCTCAGGACCGTCCGGAAGCGGCGGACCCGTCCCGGCGCCGGGCCGACCTGCGCAGGATGTAGATGTTCCCGTTCCGACACGCCGCCGTGATGCGGAACTCCACGTCGAACTGACCCGTGACGTCCATCATGGTGGGCGGGGCCGGCAGCGCCACCTGCGGTAGCGTCACGTGCGAGACACTCGGAATGCCGGCGCAAGACAGCCACGCATAAGCAAACCAGAGGTGAGGCCGGGACGGGCAGAGAGCGAGGACGGACGGAGGGATGGACGGAAGGACGGAGGAAAGGAAGGGCGGAATGAAAGCAGCGCAGGCGGGACGGGCAGGCGCACGGCGACCTTAGCGAGGATGACGAAGGCCTCGGGGTCGAGCACGTAAAGATGGGCGCTCTCGGTGCCAATCAGCAGGCAGCTGACGCCGTCCTCGTCCGCCGTGCTTTTCTTCAGCGTGCCCATGCACGTGATGACGGTCTGAGGACCAGAGAACGCGTCGTCTACCCGCGGGCGGGCGGGCGGGCGGGCGCGCGGGGCGCGCGAGCGGGCGGGCGGGCGGGCGGTTGGGCGCGCCTACGTACCTGCCGTTTGATTGGCTGCGGGCGGGCGGTTGGGCGCGCCTACGTACCTGCCGTTTGATTGGCTGCTGTTTGTGCAGCTGGACAAAGTCCTCCAGATGCTGGTCATCCAGAGACAGGAAGCGGAGCGAGCGCATGGACAAGGGCACGTCGGCCTTCTTCCGCAGGCTCTCCAAGGTCTCCTTGACGGCGGGGGCGTCAATGTGCCCCTCGCTGGCCTGCTGCCACACGTCCTGACCAATCACAAGGCAGCGGCTGTCAAAGAGTCAGCAATCCCGCAAGGTCTTGGCGACATGTCCCAAACATCAGCGGCAGCCACACGTGGAGCCGCACGCACGCACGCACGCACGCACCTGCTCCAGCGCGTTGACATCCAGTCCGGGCAGCGTGAACTTGAAGTAGGGTCTGAGGTTCTTGTAGACGTACACGCAGGGTCCGGACGCCACGGCCACGGCGGGAACGCGAGGCTCGTGCAGGTCCATGAAGAAGGCGGCCAGGCCGCACGGAAGGTCCAGCAGGACGCTCTCGCTGCTCAGCGCCGTGCCGCCGTACACCTTGAGCTTCATGGACGCCGCCGAGGCGCCGCCGCCGCCCAGGTCGGCCACCACCAGGCGACCGTCCCCGTCGCCGCTCAGGTCGGCCAGCGCCACGCAGGAAGTGAAGGTGCGCAGGCCCGCCACCGGGTCGTAGTGGGCCTCCAGCCACTTCCCGTCTTCGCCGCTCCACTCGCTCATGACCGGCCGGATCGCGATGACCTGACGTCCACACATAAAGACAATCGGCTTGTCGCCGTTTTTCAAGGACGCCGAACGCCCGTCTACTCCGACGTTGTCGGCCTAAGACGTGATCCTTCCCGAGTGGATTCATCTCCATCTCAGATGTCTCGTCTCAGGTAGTACGCTTCGGCACATTTCAGCAAAGAGTTGGAGTTTCGACTTTGCGTTTTCTCTTTCATTTTGACGCCAACGTTTTCCCGTTTGGTGAAAATCAAAATATGGCTGCTCTGGTTCCTTGCTCGAGCTGACCGCCAGTTGCGTTTTTACACGGCGTTCACTCCACGAACTGCGTCGTGTTTTCAACTAGCCAACTTTCAACTAACGCACTTTCAACTAGCTCGTTCAACACATACGTGCGCGTGTGCTGCTGGAGTGTCAGCTGCCTACAATTGTCCCGCCTTGCTTCCCTCATCATCAAGTTGATCATCGAAGATTCACCCCCTAATCTTTGCCCTGGGCCCAAAAACGGTGCCCGATTGCCCATCTCCAATCCAAAGCCATGCAAAGGCGCCCTCTATTGCCATCTAATAGTCATTACAGTTATGTCGTACCTTGGACAGAATCAGAATGGACGAGAGCCTGTTCCTCGCCTACCCCTTGCGAAGCCGACATGGCAAATATACAGTTACAGTAGACGCTTGGATTTCACATCGACGGCAGTCAATGAGTTCACGCCTGGCAACATCGTCAAAGACAGGACAAAAACACAGCCATCATTTAGCCCGCAGGTTCTAAGCAGACGAGACGTGGCCCCTGGTTCTGCCCAGTCGCGAAGAACGTGCCCGCCACGGTGCCCTCAAACTCTGCTGTGACAGCCATTGGGATTTAGGAGAGTCTCGGAGTAGTGCTGCCACCCTCCCCACACCCATTTACCGACCTCGTTCTCTCACCGTCGTCAAGGAAACCGTGCAGCAGCGTCTCCCCGGTGGCGCCGTTTCCCGCGCTTCCGCAGTTGAGGACACCGCGTCGTCGAGTAGTTTGAACCCAATCAACAAGAAAATTGCTAAAGAGACACACCGTCGCTGTTACGCTTTTAATATCGCTGCTGCTGCTCTTCTAATCCATAATCCGCTTCAAGATTTCAACTGTCCCCTTGTTGCGGCGTCATTGGCACGCGACGCCTGGATTTGCGTCCATAGAGGTGACAACCACTAGAGGGAGCACTTCATTGGAACTCGTCGAATACTTGGGCGTTTTTGGCACGGATCGGTTTGTTTCAAATAAACATCACACACACGTGCAGTAACGATCCAAGCCGGCAGTTAAACGGGCTCACGCACCTTTACTGCGCTGCGTCTGGTTGAGCCTTAACACTCTAAGCGCCCTCTAACCAGCAGCATAATTGCACCAAGCACCATTTACAGTATGCCTCTCTCTAACCATTTCCCATCTTAAATCTTTTGCCATCAAACGGAATATTTTGATTGAAAAAACGCTGCCGCCTAAAGGGTTCACTTTCATTCATATCGTCCAAGCTAAAAGTAGCAAAGCAGAGCACTCTTTCTTTTCGCTAAACGTCTCATCTGTTTTCACAAGTTAAACGTGTAATGTGAAGAAGGTGGCGTTGATCGAAAAAGACTTCTTAGCCTTTGGAACTCGCCGCGCTGCGGAGACGACATGGCGGCCATTGAGCGCGGGAGGGCGCTCTATTCACACATTTTCTTCTGGAACAAAGACGTCAACATTTCGTCATAAGACCAAGAAAGGAAGTACAAAACCATTTAGAATCCAGTCCCATGTTTTTCATCGGGGCCTGTTTTTTATTTGATCTTTTATTCTTTTATCTACTCCCGAATCGGTGGGCACAGGAACTTTCTGTGATGTCACCGCCGGTGTCACATGATCAGAATTCAAGCTCCTGAGCTCAGCTTCCGGTGAGTGATCGCCTCTTCTCAATAGCCTCCCAAAAGTCCTTTCAAGTCGCGCGGACGTACAACGCGCCGTCTTGAATCGGCCGTGAAACCGATTCCGCCTGTTTGCCTGCTCACCTTTACGTCAGCTCCGTGGCGAGTTTGTCCACGTTTACGGCACGTTAGCGCTGACGTCGTGTTTGCTCTCTCGTTCTGCTCCTGACGCTCGACTGGGGAGCAGTCCCAAGTTGTGCCCAAAGTCGGCAGGGATTCGTGGGTGTTGAACTCGAGTAGAAATCGGAACAGTTATCATCCCTCTTTATCCTTTTTACTTTGAATTTTGTCTCTGAATTTGGGACTTTGTGTAAATCGTAAACAAGAAAAAATATGATTTGCAAATCCCTTTCGGCCTATTCAATTTAATACACCACAAAAGCAATCTATTTAATTCTTTCAACTTTGTGTGCGTGCGCAAAGGGTTAGCCCTCTTTTTGAATTGGATGCCTCAACCCTGAGGCCAAAAGTTGGGACGGGGCCATGTTTACCACTGTGTTATATCACCTTTCGTTGGAACAACACTCAATGAGCCTTTGGGAAGCGAGGGCGCTCGTTGTCGAAGCTTAGTCGACTTTAGCGATGCTTTCCTATTTTTGCTCGCCAGTTGCCGGCCGCGCATGTTTAATGGCAGATAGGTGCTGCGTTTTTGCCGAGCTGCGCCTTTGTCTTAAGTTGGATTTGTAGCTGTTTGAAGTGACGATGCCGTTGCGAAGCGCTCCGACAACGCTGCTGGCCCTTTTTCGCCAGTGCCGCCCGCGGGATCAAAGGGCGTTCAGTGTTGCTTTTCGGCCTTGCTGCTCACGTGCAGAGATTTCGCCAGAGGATCATGTACTGTGTGTGTGTGTGCGTGCGTGCGTGCGTGCAGACGGCATGCGGCGTGCGGCTTGTGCGCTTTGTGCGGTGCTGCTGTGCAGTGTGACCCTGGCCGACCGGTCGCCATCAGCGGGGCGTCGCTCTTTTGGCACCCGGTCGCCGTTGGACCCTGAAGTGCACATGAACATTGTGAGTGACACACACACACACATTTGTTTGGGCAGGCATTGCAGGAGGACTTTTTTGGTTACAACCCAGGTGTGAAACTCACAGCCCGGCTGGGGGTCGGATCAAAGCAAATTTTGTGTGCGTGTGCATGCGCGTGCGCAGACAGAAATCATCCGTCGGTGGGGCTACCCGGCGGAGGAGCACGAGGTGCTGACGGAGGACGGCTACATCCTGACGGTCAACAGGATCCCTGCGGGACGCCAGCGCAATCCAAGTCAGTGCGACAAACCCCGGCCCACTCTCTCCAATCAACCGCTTTGCCGTTATTTTGGGGCGCACATCTTGGAATTTGGAAAAGTGCTATTTGCTGACGCGACTCGGGGTAACCCCCAAGCCATGTTTGTGTTGCGATAGCAGTTGCTTGTAGGCTGACAACACAGCGCAAGGATGCTAATGGTTAGCCCGCGTGCCTCCGGGCTTTCCCGTCGTACGTTAGCATCAAGCTGGCCGAGGCTATGGAGTCCTTCCAATCGGGCAACAAGTCATGGTTTTTGTCTCCTTGGTATGAGTTTTGCGCTGAGCGCAAGATTCTTTTCTTGTCGTCGTCGCTGCTGCTGCTGCTGCTGCTGAGGCTTAGTTTGCCACTTGAGCTGAGAGTGGCAATAAAGCGCTCAATGCCTCTTTGCGGGTAGCTGCCGGGCGCGGGCGGAAAAGCCCCAAAGTTGTCAGGCTGGTGTCAAAGGTCACGCCGCGGCCTTGTGCCGGCGCAGGTGCCCGAGGTGCGATTTTCCTGCAGCACGGCCTGCTGGCGGCCGGCAGCAACTGGATCAGCAACCCGCCGGCGTCGGGCCTGGGCTACGCGCTGGCCGACGCCGGCTACGACGTTTGGCTGGGCAACAGCCGGGGGAACACCTGGTCCAGGAAACATCGCACGCTCACGCCCGACCGCGACGACTTCTGGAAGTTCAGGTACGCTGGCTCGCGCTGGCAGCAGGCAAGCAGGCAAGCAAGCAGGCAAGCAAGCAAGCAAACGTGTGCGCGCCTCTGCAGCCATGACGAAATGGCCCTTTTGGATCTTCCGGCGGTTGTGGACTACATCCTGAAGGTGACGGGACAGCAACAGATCGTTTACGTGGGACACTCCCAGGGAACCACCATCGGTAAAGCGCGCAGCGTTATTCGCGCATGGTGTCCTTCAAATGAAACGCTCACATTGTGCGCACGCGTGTGTGTGTGTGTGTGTGTGTGGGGGGGGGGGGTTGCAGCCTTCATGGCGTTCTCCAGGCTCCCGCACGTCGCCACCAAGATCAAATTGTTTGTGGCCTTGGCTCCGGTGGCCACGGTGGCCTTTCCCAGCAGCCCCATGAGCAAACTGGCCATCCTGCCCGAGTTCCTGGTTTGGGTAGGAGCCATCGCGACCGGCGCGGGAATCACTCGCTCGTTCCCCACTTTGTCCATCGGTGCCACTGCAAATCGCTTTGAGGAGTCAGGAATGGCGCACAAACGCAAAGGCGGCGCCGTAGCTTGAGGCCGGCGAGTGACGGCCAATGGCGCTTTTGCACCCGCTGTCCTCAGGAGCTGTTTGGAAGGCGGGACTTCCTGCCCCAGAGTCACATGATCGAGTGGTTCGCCGAGCACGTTTGCGCCAAGCACCTGCTCAACCAGTTGTGCGGGAATCTTTTCTTCGTCCTGTGCGGCTTCGACGAGCTCAACCTCAACATGGTGGGTGGCCCGCCCCGACCCCCCGCCCCGACCCCCCGGCCGACTTGAGCTGAGCCGTCGTTTTCTGACGTCTGCTTTCAGTCTCGCACGGCCGTCTACACCACGCACTGTCCTGCCGGCACGTCCGTCCAAAACATGCTGCACTGGGCGCAGGTCAGCCGGCCTCGGCTCGCCGTCTTTGTCCAGGCCTTTCACGCACTTTTGCCATTCAAGGGGAAGTCAAGTCAAACGCGTGCCTTACTCCAATATGCGCCCCCGCCAGTCCAAAGTGCGACACGCCGTTGCCTTTGCGGAATACGAATCAAGCAGCAAAATGACCCGGGGTTGGGGGGGGGCGATTTGCTCGCTGCGGGCAGAAAACGACACTTAGAGCTCAGCTTGCCAAGGTCACGTGAGCAAAGCCATTCGTTAGCCCGAGCAACCGTGATGTCATTTTCAGTCGACGGCAACTGGCCCCCACGCCGGAGCACAAAGGCTGCGTTTTGCTGCTTCGTTCGTTTCCCGCAAAGGCAATCGGTGATTTCCAGCGGCGGGGGCGCATCGCGCGCGGCCGGACTCCCCCTTTCAGGGCGCCGCAAATCAACCGAGCGGCCGTGTTTTTGCAGGCCGTCGGCAGCGGGAAGCTGTCGGCGTTTGACTTTGGTGCGGCGGGCAACATGAAGCATTACAACCAGGTGAGTGAGCGCCAACGGCCAACGCGAGGCAAAGGTGAAAACTTGCGGTGTGCTCCGCAGTCCACGCCCCCCCTCTACCGCGTGCGCGACATGAAGGTTCCCACCGCCATCTTCTCGGGGGGACGCGACACGCTGGCCGACCCCAAAGACGTGGCGCTGCTCCTCACGCAGGTCGAGAGACGCGCCCCCTCCTGCGTGCGTGCGTACGCGCGCGCGTCTGACGGCTTTGTGTGACCCGCAGGTATCCAACTTGGTGTTCCAGCAACACATTCCCCACTGGGACCATCTGGACTTCATTTGGGGTCTGGACGCCCCCCAGCTCATGTTTCCTGCCATCCTGAAGCTGCTGCAGCAGTACCACTAGAGGGCGCCGCTCGCTCGCTGGCTGGCTGGCTGGCTGGCTGGCTGGCTGGCTGGCTGGCTGGCTCGCTCGCTCGCTGCACAATCACCACATAAACTTGATTGGCACACCGAACTGGGAAAAGTCCAGCAAGGCGCCGGGAACGCTTTTCATCTTCGTGACAAGCTTTCGTTTGTGTCTTTTTATTTGCCCGTCAAGGTGACCTTTTCATTTGCCCAACAGTGGACACGAGAAGCGTCCCCGCTCGAGTTATTAGCATCGTGACGCTAAATGGAGCTAGCACATTCACGCGTCATATTTTACATTAGCCGTTGATTTCATAAATGCATTTGAAAAGAAATGTGTACGTTGTACGTCGGGCTTGACGAGTTTGGTTCAAGGCGCGGCCTGCAGTTTGTACTTTTGCTTATCTTTTACTTTTGCTGTCGTCCATGTGGATGTGAATGACATTCGAGTGGCCAAAGAAACATTCAATTCGAATTAAGTCCGTGAGTACGACAGCGACCGAAAAGGGAAGAAAGCCACCAGCCTGCAGTTTTTGGCTCACACCACAGGTGGCGCCAAACCCTCGTCCAGATGGCGAGCGTCACTGCGTCTTCCTCAGCAGCCTCACCACCTTGGTGAACTTTAACCTCATGGCCATGTCCAGCGGCGACTCGCCGTCCTGAAAACAAGACGTCCTAATTGCGACCGGAACACCGCGTGAGCCTTTGGAACCCGCGACGACAACAACATCAACGCGTCACACGGCGAGAATGTGAGAGCACGTACGTGGTTCTTGGCGTGAGGGTCGGCATCTCGGAGGAGCAGCAGAGGAACTAAATGCTGGCGTTTCCTCAGACAAACGTAGTGAAGGGCGGTGTTGCCTTTCTGCACGCGCACAAAAAACAAGGTCGCAGACAAGCTCGCAGACAAGCTCGCACATGCCCCATCGTGGCCAACGTACGTAGTCGGCCGCATTGACGTCCACGTCGCTGTCCAAAACTTCCTTCATCAGAGCCTCGTTACGCCTTTGCTTCTGTAACTACGCGTGCACGCGCGCGCACGCACACACAGACAGACACACACACACGCACACACGTGTCACAAGACGATGCGGCGCGGCGGTGTCGTGCCATGTGATGTCATCATGCCGGCGACGTGCCAGGAGGAAGTATCCCAGGAGGAGGATGGGCATGAGGAGGAGGATGATGAGGTGGTCCAGAAGGGAAAAGTTCTGCTTGGCCACGTAGTGAAGACACGTGCGACGCTTCTGAAACGCAATGACGTCACAAACACAACTCAAGTCAAAATGCAATCAGAACGAGATGAAGAAGCCACCTCTGCGTTGCTCCGTGACACGCGTCGCAAAATCGGCGACAATGTCAACTGTTGTTGGCAAATGTCGCTTTTGGATTCAACAAATCTTTCGCGCAGGGTGACAAAGTTACTGAGCGATGAGAGGCTGAGGTCGGAGCCAATTGGACAAAAGAAGAGCCGGGCGTGCCGGGCGTGCCGGGCGTGCCGGGCGTGCCGGGCGGCCGAGAAGCTGCAAGCTCAACCGACCTTGTTGCGCGCGCGCACGTCCGCGTGGCGCTCCAACAGGAAGGTGACTGCGTTCAGGTTGCCGCCGCGACAGGCGGCGATGAGGGGCGTGTCCCCGCTGACGTCATCCCGCGCGTCCACGCTGCTCGGCTCGCGGGCCACCACGGAGAAAAGCTGCTGGACGTCTCCGTCGTACGCAAACTGACAGGCCGGCTGCGCCAGGGAAGGCCCGATCGGGTGAGAGCCAAGACAGAAAGACAGACGGATAAAGAAACAAACGCGCGCGCGCCTGCGCGCGCACTGCAAGGCAACCGCTTGTGTGACTTTCATGGCAAACGAACCCGCTGGACCTGTTCAACACCCGCGCATGCACGCTCTCGCTGCTTCAAGGCAAAGTCAAGTTTCAAAAGACACTTGGGGGATTACGAACGGCGTGCTCACTGTCGTTTTTTTTGCCGATTTTCCTCGTTTTAAATCTTGACGCAGGTGGCTTTTGGCCTTCACTTCACTGACTGACAGTGCGAAAGAGGAAGCGCAGCTTGAGAGCGTGAAAAGGGCAAAAGTGATGAGCGTTCTTACCTGCGAATACACCTTGCCCATGTTTTCGGCAGGAAAGGCGCATGCAGGGCGTCGACAACGCTTCCTGCACTTTCAAAATAAAAGACACTGGGTGTGTCCCGGTACGTAGGCTGCATCCTTCAGAGGCCGAATTTGAAGGCCGCATGATGTAAGCAATCCGGCGTTCGTTTCCACGGAGACGGGCCCCGCCCGAGCGACACTTTTGGAGCCTCCATTGCTCCGCACAGCTTCTGACGCTTTTTGTGATTAGGCTTACGTCAAATTTCCACGCCCCGATCTTTTTCAACGTTTTGCTTTTGAATTTAATCTCAAGCATGCCCAAGACAACTGAAGAAAAGCCACGAAATATTTTGTAGTCAAAATAAAGTTGATGAGAAAAAAAAGCACGTGTTTTGTTTTCCTGGCAGGTCAATTCAAAGGCACACTTTGTACTACTTAAATTGACTAAAGGCAACAACAATCACATATTCCAGGCAAACTCCCTAACTAACTGAATCTTTTTTTTTTCAAAGTAACAAAAACTTTCTCATTAAAAAAAAAAAAGCTCGTTTTTGGTCAGTGTGAGTTGAAAATGAAATCACCTGAAATCGGGAACGCTGAAGCGGCTCCTCCGCGCCTCTTGGCGGACTTGCGGGGGTGTTGGCTTCCGCTGGCTCGGCATTCCCATTTGGAGTGCATGCATGGTGAGGCCTGCGCCTGCGCCTGCGCCTGCGCCTGCGCCTGCGCCTGCGCCTGCGCCTGCGCCTGCGCCTGCGCCTGCGCCTGCGCCTGCGCCTGCGCCTGCGCCTGCGCCTGCGCCTGCGCCTGCGCCTATTATTATTGTGCGTTAGAACACAGGTGTGGGCGATTGCGCTTCGCTCAAGCATCCACTTGAATGTCGTCTGCTTCTAAACCTGACTCAAGGGGAAAAAGTAATCTGTACAAAGCGTTGTGCACCGGTTTTTGCTTGGCGCTCCTTTCTCTTTTCTTTTTATTCCCCCGGCCACCGGCAAAGATCTTTCCATTCGGTTTGACTACTGACATCAAAACGTTTCCTTGCTCTTGCGCACGGGATAGAAAAAAAAAAAAATATATATATATAAATAAATCCGCTTCCTCCCCGAGTTACGAGTCAGTCAGTGAAGTATAGAAGCGATTACTTGATCTTAAAAAGTACTTTTAAATTTAGAAAGTACTTAACAGTATTGACGTATTCTTTTCTTTTCCAAGTGGATGCTGCATCAGACTAACAAAATCCCTTCGTTGTAATCTTGCCTACATTTGAAAGAAAATTGATTACCCATCTTGCTATTTTATGATGAGGGACTTTGGTTTTGTTTTATGCAAAAACATTTTAATCAAAGTAATTCAAGATCATTTTAATTGTGTTATTTATAATACATCTATTTACCAAATATCTATTACAACAAGATCGTGTATGTATAAAAATGCTGCATATTGACAAATGAATAAATTGAAATAATTGAGGGAGAATTGCAGACATTTTTTTATGCTAGAAATATTCCATCCCTAGTCAAATGTTAACGCCCCAACATCGCATCCTAATTCAGATGAAATATGATCTTAGAATCAACACTTCAAGAGGAAGACCAAAAGGAATGTTCAATTCTTGGCTTTAATTCCTTCAAATGCAAGTCACATCAAGAGGAAGCTTGCTCAGCACACGCGGACCAAAGTCGCACACTATCGGGACTTTGGATAACCACTCAAGAATCCCCCCCCCCACCCCAAAAAAAAACATGTCCAGAATCGTGACGACTCAAAAATATTTTCTCACATCATCAACGCAATTCCAGTCAAAATCCTCCAGAAGCAGAAATAGCCAGCGGGGAGGCGAGCGAGCGACCATAGCGACCGCCCGTCCAACCCCCCGCCCACCCGTCCGTCCGTCAGTCAGTCAGTGACTCGGCGGCAAAGTTGTGCGTCCACTCCGTCCTGGTTTTGGAAATGTGGCAAATCCTGGCAAAAGCACTTTTGTTCCTCAGGGGGCGCCACAGAGCACACTTTGCAACTTTGCATTTGGTCACCCGGCGAGGTTTGTCTTGACACGCCCAAGTTAGCAAGTCTTTCGAATTTCACAAGTGCAACTTTGTAAGTCACAGCCGTCTGCGGTTTTTTTTTTTTCCCTATGAAGGGAAATTTTGAAAATCAAACTCTTAGTAAGCAGCATGTGTACTTGATGTATTCTTCGTAACTCACGTCTGCAGGCTATGTGTCCGACTACGTAGCAAGTCACGCGCACCTTTCGTATCTCCCAAGCGCGGCGTAGTAAATTGTGCCAGCAGCTGAAAAATCTTGCCCGTTTCCGTAAGAATTGACGCCGCCATGCGGAACGCGCACGAGCAACTTCGACTTTGGTGCGGGAAGACGTTGTACGGGCACCCCTTGAATATTGCAAGCGCAACTTGGTAAACGGCGCACGCCCCTAACCACGCTCACCTCGGGTGAGTCATAAAGCGCACCACGTAGGGAGTTGCAGCCGTGCCTTGCGCAATGACTTGGGCGCACGCGGAAGGCACGGGCACAACTTTTCAAGTCGCCAAGTTGCAAGCGCAAGATTGGTCAGGCCTGCTTGCAACTTTCCAAGTTGTACTCGCCAGTTTGCGCATGAGATTTGCGAGATGTGTTGCAAAGAAAGGAAAATACGGCGGCACCTTGAGATACGAGTGCTTCGACTTGCCGTTTGCTGTCTTGAGACAGGAGCAAAATTGACCATGCTCGACGGCGACAGCATTTCACATCAGCTCACGTTGGTTTCCTTGCAGTGGAAGGGCAGCATCAGGCGGTGACACCACCCAAGACGAAGAAGGGAGGACAAAACGTTTGCGACGGCTAACTTTTCAGCTCACGGGCATCCGAGCGTTACGACCGCGTGTCCAGATATTTATTCAGGCCGGCGACATGCGCTGATCTTTATCTTTAGCCTTTTTCTTTAACATGTTGACACATTCCAGCATTAGACAAAGATACTGATATCCAACGAAGCATACAGCCTCAACAATCGGCTGATATTTTGCCTCTTTCGGTTGCGAGTTCAACAAACAAAGGACAAAGTAGCCGTACTGCAAATCAGTCAAATGTTCTGCCTGTAATTCACGTCCTTGTTTATTGTCTCTATTGAGCATTAAGGGACCCCAAAAAAGAAGAAGTTGTTTAATGCATGCCATCTTTTTGAAACGAAAGTCGAATGGCTTAGCGGAATTTTATCCCACCAAATATCAGAATTGGTATCGGCTTCAAAAATAATTTTGTCTTCATGAAAAACATTCCACGAAAGAAAGAAAATTGAATTGGACTTTTTCTTTGGGGGCGTATGGATTGAATTTCAAGGGGCAATCTGATTGGAGATGACGGAACAAATTCAACTTGTATCTCAAGGCACCACGCTCGGTTCTTGCCGTCCATCGGATTCCGTAAAACAAAAGCTTGAGTTGAGGAAGCGGCGAGCACCAGTTGAGTGAAGATGAAGACGCCCGTCCGTCAAATGAGCTAGAGTAGCACGCATGCGGGCCGCTGCAGTCCAAGCATCCGAGCAGGAAGCGCTCAATACTCACAGCAGAAGGGCCCAAGATCTTTTATTGGAAAGCAAGGGGTGAGGGGTGGGTGGTGGTGGTGGGGGGGGGGACTTTTAAGCGCGGGGCAGCCGGCACATTTCGCAGTGCTCGGTCCCGGGCTGGTTCATGAAGGTGCAGTGCACGCACGACCACATGGCCGAGGAGGACGGGGGGGCCGACGGGTCGCCCATGCTGTCGAAAGCCGCCGATGACGACGGCTGCCCCCCCACCGTGCCTGCGGGGGGGAGGAGACAAACGTCACTTGTCGCCGCCGCCGCCTCGAATAGGTTTTCGGCCACTTGCGCCGAGGGGGGACTGGAAAACGGCTCGGTGCCATTCCATGCTCGCTTTTTTCATCTTTTAAGAAAAGAGCCAGACGGACGTAAGTGCAGGTCAAAAGGACCAATCGACAACTGACGGATGATCTCATCAATTGGCAACTACTTTGATCATCAATTGTTTACAACCAGCGTTCAACTTCAGACGCAGGATTTTTGTGCTCAATCAAACTAAGACATTTGCAAAAATCATCGGGCAAAGCGATCGACAACCTTTCTGCCGATTCGCCCGATGATGGACCACAGCAGGAACGGAAACGTCGTCCATTTATGTTGCTGTCCATTTGAAATTGTGTCCCGTTTCGCGATACTGGGACGGAAATTAAGACATGTTTTTTGTCGTTGTTGTTTTTTCGAAATCAGTCATTGATTAGAAAAACGAATGGACCGATTTCTAGAATATTAAAACAATGACTAGTTGCAACCCTGCAATATAGCGCACGTGCCTATAATCCGATATAGGAATTGGCGCATTGTCGATCATTTGCAGCCGTGACACAAACTTACCGCACAGCTGCTCGATGGTGGCCCACTGCTCCGACTTCTTCCAGGTCTCAGCGAGGTCCCCGTCGGACGTCTTGACGGCGTCCAGCAGCAGGCCGATGCTGTCCTGCAAGAAGGCGCACGCGCGGGGAGTCAGGCGGGCTCGGGCTCGGGCTCGGGCTCGGGCTCGGGCCCGTCCGACTCACCCTCAGAGGCATGACCTCGTTGGTGAACAAGAAGAGGAGCAGGTGGAAGTCGGACACCATGTCCAGGAAGGACGCGGAGGCGCACTGCGCCAAATACGTGGCCAGGCTGTGGAAGTCCTGAGGAGAAAGGCGCAGCAAATTGGAGCCACTTTCACTTTGTCCGGGCGGCCGGCGCCGGCGCCCCGGCTTACTTGCGTCTCTCCCAGGATTTCCCGGTTCTCGATGGGGAAGCGCTGAGTGGAGCTGAAGGTGAACTGGGGGTCCTTGGGGAAGGTTGTGGTGATCTGGCGAGGAAAGCACACGAGCGCCACATGCAGCGGGCCGCAAAGAACCGAACAGCATCTGCTCACTTGCCAACTTGTACAACGCACTCTTGTCTATGTCGCCGCCCCCCCCCCCGCCCCCGCCCCCCCGAAATGGCCCTTCCGACGCCATTTTCCTCTGTGCTCACGTTTTAGACATTCGATTGATTTTTGCTGCCATCAGAAATTCAAGTGTTATTCACATTGTCATTTGAGGATTTCTTGTCTTCACACCGGGATTTTTTTTTGGCACACCAACAACAAGCAACTCACATCGATGATGAGATACTCCACGGGCAGGGGCCGTGCCAGGAAGGTGACGTCGTTCCCAAACTTGTCTTTGTCCTGTTGACAGAAGGCCGCCTTGACAAAGGCGCCACAAAACGGCAAAGAGGAGCGAGGGCCAGCGTTACCTTGAAGAAGACGTCCGGGACGTACTGCTCGGGGCTGGACTCTTTGGCGTAGCCCAGCTCGGGGGCGTCCTTGCAGGGCAGCAGGCACTCGTCCCTCACCAGGGCCATGCACTGATTGGACACCTGGTAGCCCTCAAAGTGCACCTGGTTGTCCGGACCGCCTGAGAACCCGTCCCAACATCCGCCGCATGAGACTAAATCCCGCCCGCGCGCGTGCGTGCGTGCGTGCAAGCCCGGCCTGACCTGTGGCGACCACCGTCACAAACTTGGAGCCAAAGTGTCCGTCCCGGGACAGTTTGCAAGGGTTGGAATGTCCATTTTGAAAGTAGCCCGCCGTGATGCACTCCTCGGCACTCAGGAAGTGAGAGTCCTGTTGGCAAAATCAGATGGCAAAACGTCACGGCCCGCCAACTGGCCATTGGTGGAATCATCCCTTCATCGGACGCTCCTTTCTTTCACTCGTTTCAAACCGACGACGACAAGGTTTTCTTATTGCCACTTCAAAAAGCTGGGCCTTCGTTCAAATTGACCGCGCAGAAAGTGCACAAAGATGAACTGATCACAGGTTTGGCCCATAAGACGTCAGCCGAGCAGATGTTTGCAAATGTCTCGTTTTGAATCAAGAGGAAGATCGTCGGTTCGCTTTCAGGGACGAGATTTACTGTCGAGATGCCGATAGACTGAAACGTCCGCGAACCGGACACTCTGCAGCGGGGACGGGCTGCCCGGTACCGACAGCGGGTATCGATATCGGGCAGATACTGGCCCTATTTCATAGGTATCGGGTCGTTGCGATGGCCGCCGATACCGGCCCCCGATACTTAAGTGATCAACATCTGTCGCGGAACAAGTAACCGGTGCTAAACTGTGGCGGTCGGACACATGGGCGAATCATCGAGCGCTTCACAAAGACGCAACAAGGGCAGTGATCTGTCATTTTCTTTGTTGACATCAAAAGTACTAGTGGTTTCGGTACTTGGGATCGGGGGAACTCTCAAAGGAGCGAATACTTGTCATGCTAAATGGACCGTCACTTGTACAGCACCAGTATCAGTGGCATGGAAAGATCACTCGTGTCAATTGAAACAAAGCCTCTAAACGATAGCTGTCGGCGAATTGGCCGAGTTGCCGATGAATCGTTTCATTGCCGCACCGCTAAGTGAGTCCCGCTCCAGTTGCTCGTTATCATTTCGATGTGAAATTTGTCAGGTATGGCCCGGTATTGTTCCATTTCCTTCCTCGACCCGGAGCCAAAAAGAAAAAGAACAAACGCGGCCAAGACTGTGAGCGATTCCGAAAAGAGGCGCTAAAAGTTGTCAGGCTCGCTGGCCGCTGTGGCCAAGAACGGGAGGCGGGGCCGACCTCCAGCAGCTTTCAAAGTCGGACTTTGGAGAGCTTCAAAGCGCCACTCGGCCCACGCACCGACCTGGTTTCTGGTGAAGCGGACGGTCCCGATGCGGG
Organism: Filicampus tigris; assembly: GCF_054856515.1. NCBI lineage: Eukaryota > Metazoa > Chordata > Actinopteri > Syngnathiformes > Syngnathidae > Filicampus > Filicampus tigris. The sequence continues at coordinate 201,228 of NC_141235.1, forward strand.
TGTCTTCGGAGAGCAGGTCGGAGAAAATCCAGCCCACCTGCCAAAACCAGTCGAGGCTGAGAGCCGGCGAGAGGGCGAGCGTCACGGCGACGGCGGCGACCCACCTTGCGGAGGCCGAGCTTGGCGGCGATCTCGTCCACCGCGCCGGCTTTGGGGTCCTCCAGCAGCTCCAGACTGTTCTGAGTGGCGTTCTGAGCCGGGGCACGTGCGCTCTGGTTACTTTTACGGGCCCTTTCCTTTCGACCGGAGGCGGGCGGGCGGGCGGGCTCACCTGCGGCGGCTCGTAGATGGCGGCCACCTCGGCTCGGATGCCCAGCGGGATGTCTTTGTGCTCCGTGTACCTGCCGTACAGGTAGCCCACCCTCTGGCTGCCCGTCTTGCGCCAGAAGTCCAGGAAGCGGTCGGCGATGGTGTGGTTCTCAAACATGATGTTGTCCACGTGGCGGTATTTCTGGAGAGCAAACACAAACGCCGTCGCCTCCAAGCCGTCACTGGCCGCACCCGCGCAACTTGGGGAATGCCGCCCACCCCCACCGAAAAAACAAAGGGGAGCAGACGGCTTGGCGTGACGACGGGGCAAAATCGGGACAAAAAGAGGGAAAGGGGAAGGCGAGCCAAGCACAAGCATGTTTTGGACAAGGATGTTTTGGTGCAAGCCCAGTGCTTGAAACAAGGCATTCTGATCAATATTGCGTTCGGGGAAGGAGAAACCAAAAAGCCAAAAAGTGAATCCGGCCCTTTTTCGCCATCATCGGGGGCGGCCATTTTGTCGACTGAAAAGGACACGCCAACGCTCGGGTACCCGTTTTCTGAAGCTGAGCCGTGATTGGTCGTTACCTGAGGCCTGAGCGGTTGCGATGTCCTTTTCAGTGGGCGCAAGTGACAAAAAGAGATGGCTAAAAAGGCCTGGCTTTTGCTGCTCAACCCCTATTCCGCAAAGGCAAAAGTCATCAGAATGCCGTGTTTCAACTAGTGGGCCTGCTGGGAACATATTGTGTAAAAAAAAAAAAGAATAAAGTGTTTGTGTTGATTTCCCCTTTCGGCACAAAAGAATCTTGCCGGCAGCTGACTGGGTTTTTTTTTTGTTTTGTTCTTTTGAGAGAGCGCACAAAAGGTGGCCTCCGATACAACAAACAAGCGGAGTCATCATCGCGGCACAATGGCGAGTGACAATTTGCCTTCCTTTGCTTCTCCAGCAGGCTGGCGCAAGCAAAGGTGACGCGCCCAACGCCAAACCGCTGCGTTATTACGATTCAAGCACCTCCACTGGATTTCTCTCACACAGACTCCTAATGGGCATTTAAAACAAGAGTCTTCTATTGTCCAAATGGATTTGTTTTGATTCGCAGGCAGCCTCACACTCCGGCGGCAGGTTTGGAGCGCGCGCTTCGGCAGGGACGGAGGGACGGAGGGACGGACGAAGGTGCTGCTTGCTTGCTTGCTCGCTCGCTGCCTACCTGTCTGTTGAGCGTGATGGCGCTGGGCTGGCACTTGGTGCAGATGCCCTCCGGCCAGGGAGGGTGACCCTCGCAGCCCGACTTGATCTTGCAGCTGATGTTCTCCAGGGCGGCAAACTTCCCCCTGCGAGACCACCGCGCAAGAGTCGGTCGGTCCGGCAAAAACCACAGTCGGAAAAAAAAGGTGTCGTTTTTGGCCGGAAGGGATACCGAGCATTTCTATTCCTTTCGATCCGGATTATCAACACGGTCATCGTGACGATTAAATCGCTGCTTCGGGAAACGCCGACGTTTTTATTGCACTACTTTTCAATATGTCAACAGTTTTAGTGCAAAATGAAACTTCTCTGGGTTCTCGTGAAATTTGAAAAGAAGATCAAATGCACCGAGGGTTAATGCTAATATCGTGTTTAACGTTCAACACAAAAAGTCCGGACGGCAAATTTCACGTTTGTTGATGCCTTTCATCTCCGGAAAGGGCTACTGAAGCCGCTCGCTTCTTACTTAGCAGCAGCTTCGTGAAAGCGGACGCTCGCCATGGCCCCCTGGTGGCTGGCTATGGCTGGCTAACCCTACGCCGATAAAAATGGCCAACATAAGGGCAGTGGACGGAGCTAAAGGCGGAGAAGCGCTCACTTGTCGGCTCCTCCGGTCAGCTTTCGCAGGTACGCGTGGAACGACATGTGCTTGACGGGCGGGTCCAGGTGGTTCAGGTAGTCTTCGTCAAAAGGCTGCCGCAGGAGAGACGGAGTCCGCGTCATGCAGAGACAGGCAAGAGAAAGGGAAGAAGAAAAAAGGGAAAGGGAAGAAGAAAAAGAAAAGGAAGAGAAGAAAAGTCACAAGAGGAGAAGCCAATCAAGGGGAAAAAGATGAAGGAGAAAAGGAAGGAGGAGGCAGAGAGGAATTAAAGATCAACAGAACAAAGAGCAAAAGACAAGACTATGAAGACGAGGAGGAGTGTTGATCTGACCTCCAACGGTACGCAGTGCACACACTTGCCAAGGGCGCCATGGCGACATCTATGACCAGAGAGGACAAGTTAAGTGAGTTGAGCAGTTTTGCTCCGAGTAACAAAGTAAGGCTTCCGCGCTGTCTTGGTGTACAACAACTATGTTGAAGCTTTCATTTGGACAAAAGTAGTTCCCTGCCACCTTTCTTTTGCACAGGGCATCAATTAGACTGGGATTTGGGCACTTTACGGCAGAGCTGCTGTACTACGCTGGGCCACAACAGGCAGCACTGAGCTCTACTGGAAGAAAGGTAGCGCGATGAAGAGAAGAAGAAGCAGAGACGCTCCCCCAACTAAACTCCATTTTTTTTGTTTTCTGTTTGTTTGATGTTCCCACGTCACAGAGAGAACAGATGCCCGTGAGCGCTGTCGTAGCTTGTGCTTCCGCTTGTGCGCATTCGAGTAGCGGCTGTCTGAACCTTTACGACCGCCAAAACATCCAAGCTAAATCTGCGAGCTCGTCTATGGCCTTTCGCATTGTATGGTAGCATTAAGCTAGCGCACTTTGCGTCTATCTCTATCCGGTGCGCGTCCCCTCACAGCTGCGCATCTCGGTTCCGGTAGATCTTGCCGTCCTGTTTGGTCAGAAAGCGGTCGATGTCGTCCTCCCGGATCTGCGGCGCCGTCTGAGGGCGGGGCATCAGGAAGGACAAGGAGGCGGACGACGAGGACGAGTGCGGGGCGGCCGTGTCCATCACCTCCGCGGACGACGAGGAGGCCGGCGAGCCCGAGGGGAACAAGAAGAGCATGTCGCCGTGCCTGACGCACAAAAAGGCATCTTAGCGACATCACTTCCTGTCCGCGCCACTTGGACGTCGGCTGCTGCTCACTTGATCTTCAGCAGGCTGAGGCTTTTGTTCTGGGAGAGGACCTCTCCTGTTTTGTTGCGGTTCAGGTAAACGGAGAAGCGGTTGGAGTTGAAGCCGAACTCTTTGGCCACCTGCAAACGCCACCAAAACAGAATCAAACAAGTCGACTCGGTCCAACAGCACAAACAGCAACGTGACAAGTGGTGGAATTTTAAAAAAGAACACAACAAAAAAAAAAAAGGGAAACATGGAGTGAGTCTTTGAAACACTTTGAAAATCCGCCTCAACTAAATTCAGGCAAGAGAAAGTACGTCTCAAGAATTTTTTGCATCCGAGCTTCTCAATTCCAGGCAAAGATTTTGGGCAAGCACGCCGATATTCGTACCGCTATTGTGACCTCAAGCTCAAAATGACTGAAGCGATCAAGCCATTCGGAGAATGACTTTCTTTATCCTCTGCTCCCGAGAAGCGCGCGGAGTCGTGCCGCCTTACACTGCCCCCGGGTGGCAAAGGCGCAGAAGGAGCAGCCCAATGCCGGTCGAATTGATGCAAAAAGTGTGACAAAAACCGATTGAAATCTGTGTCATTCTATTGAAATATGCCTGTACTGTGTGGAAATACAACATGTGATCTATGAATAGTAGGGCTGCCTCAAACCATTATTTTGCCAGTCGACTAATCACTAACAGTCGTCGCGTTTAGTCGACTAATCATGGCAGCAGCCCTAAAGAGTAGTAGGATCTTATCAAGGAGGAAACAGCGTGAAGTAGAAATGGTACCCGTTTTGAAAACACAGGTGGCATTTGAACAAATAGCAGAGTGGTTCGAAATGTTGCAAAATATGAATTGAATTGTGTCATCTGCATGAAAAGTTGTCTCCTTTGAAAAGCAAACATTCCGATCTACTGTATGAATAGTACCTTCTTTAAAAAGGCAGCAGCAGTCTCTCGCTTGGACGAAGGGATTTTCTTCATCCCATCTGGGGACTGAACCCGGATGATCTACAGACAAAAGGAAAAAAATAAAAATGAGAACTTCCTTTAAAAAGTCATTTGACCATATGTTGATAAACATGTTGGTAAAACATTTCGCGGGTGAGCCATGGCTTCCAAATGTTAGTATCGAACATGTACACTCGCTCTAAATTCCCGGCGACATTTCCCAAAATTGAAGGTTGACAAACAAAAGTCAAAAACATTCAGCCGTGATGCGCATTGCTGGATTTGCACACACATCGACTGGCCTGCCTGCCTGCCTGCTTGCTTGCTTGCTTGCTTGCGATGTGACGGCTTCAAGCAAGTTTCTGCGCTTTCCAACGCTCGCCTCTCGGGATGGCCGCGGACGCACACCGGGTATCGGGCGTGCTCGTCGACTTTCGGTTTTATCAAAATGCAACCCAATTTGCAACGACTCAAGTAGCCCAAGAGTGCAGTACAGCCACGGTGACGGTGCAAAACCAAAAACTTTGCTCACTACTTTGACGGCGAGTTCATTGAGGTTGATGCCACCAAACAGTCCTAAAAAGCAACTTTCCAACAGGCGGAGTGTGCCAACGTCGTCAGCCTTTAGGCGGACAACCATCGGGTGATAAAGGTCTCTTTTTTAAACACTCTCCTAATCCCAACTGACATTTGCGTCGATGAGTCAAACCACCCGAACCTTGTCATTCGGGGAGCTGCCTTTAGCCGGTTAGCCGGTTAGCCGCCTAGCCGGTCAGGCCCGTCCACTTTGAAGGGGCTAGCGAGCTAATTGTGCTGCCTCATCACAACGACCGGTTGCTGCTATCTGCTAACCGGGCTAGCTCGCCTTCGCCTCAGCTGAGCCCAGGAAGCCACAATCGCTACTTTTGGCTTGCTTGTTTCTACTTACGATGGTTTCGGCCATTGTGCTCCCCTCGCCGGCTGCTGGGTGTTGTCGTGTTGTCGTGTTGTCGTGTTGTCCGCTGAAACAAGTTGACGAATGGACGCGCTCTGCCGCTGTGTTTGTCAACGAAACTCCATCCCGGATCCCACAGCGGGTGCAACCGACATTAGTGTCCGACACGACGCGGCAACGCCGGTCCCCGGACAACCATCACCCCCCTGGAAACATGATGATTTGAATGTTCCGCACGTAAACCGCACGCAACCCACCCCCCACCCCCCCCCAAAAATAGTCATTGATTTTTTTTTAACCGTGTGTGTGTAACCAATAACTACAGTGAGATAAATAGTTGAAAATTATTTGTCATGTATCAATTTTATCGATTTAAATTAATTGAACTATAATGAATTAATCATTTTTTTACAATAAGCACCTATTGATTTGTAAAACCAAATGTATCTGTAAAATGTGTCTATTTTAAATATATTTTCACTGTATTACTTGCAATAATAATTTGACCAATTATTACGGTGAAATAAAAAAAAAATCAATCCATATTGTTCAAATACATTTTCATTTTTAACCCCCACCCATCCCTCCGCCCCGAACCCCCAATCACCCCATGACAATAATGGATGGACATTTGGATTTTCCTTTTTTCAATTCTTCTACTTGTTTTTCATGCCAGAAAGAAGGCAAGAGAAGAGCAGCAAACATTTTTTTAATTGAACCTTTATTTCCCCAATTCTCTTTTGCAATGCAGACCTGGCTTCAGAAAAGAGCCAAGAAAAATGCTAGCAAATACAAATAACTGCAAAGATTGGGAGTTACTCTGCATGCGTAAATGATGATGAAGACAACAGTAGAAAAGTCTAGATAAGGATCACATCTGCATAAAAGAGAAGATGCAAGCAAACACGTCTAGTGCGGCCGCTATGCTAACAAGAAACCAACGCGTTCCGTTCAGAGTCGACCGTGAGCGAAGACGAACGAACAGACGAGCGACGACCACATGACAGTTTCAACGCCAGGCCGCCTGACAAACGCGAACCAGACAGAAGAAGATCGCATTCTAAACACAAACAGATGCTGTGTCGTGACAACAAGATTACAAAAAAAAAAACAACAACTCATTTTCTATTTTTTGGGGGGGGGGGGGGGGGGGGGCTGTGTTTGTTCCAGTCCAGTGTTGACGAGCTAGATGATTCCGTACTGGGCCAGCTCGTGGAGCTCCAGATGATTGAAGGCCTCCCATGGGCAAATCACTGTAATGTCTAAAAGAGGGGCGCATGTCAATATATACACACACACTCAAAGGCCACGCATGCACTTTGACTTTGTCATCACTAGAAAGACAACCGAGCAGACGACCCCAAAAAGCACTTTGAACCTTTGACTCATTTGGCCGACATCGACTTTAACGTCCGCGCGTGTGGAAAGACTCACCGGTTCCTAAGCCCTCCATTCCCGGGATATCATCACCGAACCTGCACGCAAGGACAACAAAGGGTGACAATGATAATCTCGACAACAATCAATAATGGTTATCGATCATTCATTATTGTGATGGCAACTGGCTCCAAACTTTTTCTGTTCGACTATTCTGTGGAAAGTGCTAGTTCTGCGTAAATGACGCACCCCTGCACGCCCTTCTTTGGGGGCTTGCTCTTGAACTGCCGCGTCTGCCTCTGCTTGAACTTGGGGGGGCCCTTGCGCGGGGTGGCGGGGCCCCCGCTCACCCGCGTGGCCGACTTGATCTCAGATTTGGGCGCCTCCAGATTCATCTCCGCCACCCTGGTCAGTGTGCGCGCCAACCGATGCTTTCCTGTGGAACACGTCCACACGCGCGCACGCACACACGCACACACACACGTATATAATGTTGTTTGAGGTGGATTAAACGCAGCGGTGTGTGCGGTTTGCAAGTGACGACACAATGTTCCGTCAGCCTGACCCCGATACAACGGCATAGTTAATCCTAATCCTGGGCTCACTTTACTAATCTGCCTTCAATCTGGTTAGCCAGTTTGCCGCAAAAGTGCTGAGCACACACTGACACTCTTAAGTGTCGCACACCTCAATGACAAGCGCAAAAACAAGTGCAAAACACCATCATTTTATTGACCATTCCAAAAAAAAAAAAAGTCTTGGGACCTATTCCTTTTACAAAAGTACATTTAAAAAAAATGCAATTAGGTGTGCCTTCTGTAAATTCACATTTACATATTTAAAACTGGCAATTGTGTTTTCATCAAACTTTAAAAATGTTTCAAAATAAAATGAGCAACATGGTCTTAATGTTCAAGTTTATCTACAGTATTCAATTGAAAAAATGGTAGGACTAAACCTGACTTTTTTGTTACGATTGTTGAAAAAGAATTGCGCTCTTTCGAGTTCAACTTTTCCATATTTCTTGGTATATAAGATGGGCCAATCTGGATATTTTCTTAAACTCCTCATGCACCGCCCATTGATCAAAGCATATTAATGTCAATATTCTTGGCACTATTCATCGTCAAGTGTGCGCCTTGCTTTGCCCGCTCAGACTAATCCTCATCCTGTCCTTCCTCCTTTTCTCCACGGAGACGGCTGACAAGCGCGCGTGAGGACAGAAGGTCCACGCCACTCGTGCGCAAGCCCCCCACCAAGCGACGGGAGGCCGGCGGGACCCCCGCGACCAACGTTCCCCGGGTGGACGCGCTCTACTCACGTGCTGCTTTGCTTGCGTGACCAACGGCCGGACAACAAGACGGCAGATGAGCGGACGACAATGACGAGTCGCTCTTATACGGCCGGGATTACGGCGGACACGCCTCGTGTCGTGACGAAGACGGACGGAGGGATGAAAAAATGGCCAGAGAGACAGGCAGCCAGAGATGGGACGGATGGAAAGAAAGACAATCACAGTCGATAGATGCAAAGACAGACCAACAGATGGGGCTCAACTTTCGGGAGAATCTGAAATTAGACCCGGCGTCGGTCATTTTGGTGCGTGGATGCGTGCAAGATTGCGCATTTGGAAAAGGGAGGTTTGCGGCGTTGCGGGCGTGGACAGAGCGAGCCGACCGACCACAAAATGAAGTAGCAATCTGTGTGGGAGTGGCGCATCGTCACTGCTTTTTGCCGGTGTGGCAACAGACAACAAAAGCGTGTTCCCTCATTATATACAGATCCAGCTGCTGACCACTTTAATATGTCCGCCGACCTCCTGACCGAGAGAATGACGGAAAGAAAGACAGACAGGCACATAGACAGACAGCCAGACAAAGCCAAAGAAGGACACAGATAGATGGAGAGAGAAAGCTAGAGCGAGATGGCTGGATTCAAAGACAGATTCCATTGTAGACATACAACAACCGACAGACAGCCAGCCGGCGGACAGCCAGAGAGACACAAAGGACGCTGAGTGGCTCCGAGTGACCTGAGGTAAGCCCGCCTGTGTCCCTGACCACCATGATGTCACTAATCTGTCATTTTCCCTCACGTCACATTCGGCGGCGCCAGCGTAATCCCGACCGACGCCGTTTCCCGTTGCCGCGGTGACGGGCCGCCGTCGTCAACAACAACAACAACAACAACAACAACACGCGTTGGATGTGGCGCTGTTTAATTGACAACACAAATGCAATAAATATGCGCATGTTATATTCACGCCAAGAATACATTCGCCTTTCAAAGTGCAAACAGACTTGACGACGAGCGGTTGGTCATCTCATCCCGAGGCGTACTCGGCCGTCCGCTGGTCGTGTTCCAACCATGTTCCAAAGGTTCCCCATTCCGGAGAGTTCTGCGCAGACGCAAGAGTGGCACGCGCGTGTTGTCGGAGGACTCGGCAAACATTTCAAGCGAGCGTGGTCGACGTCATCGGCGGGACTCGTCGTCCGCCCGAGTCGTCATTGGCAAGGCGCGGGGACGGCTGCGCTTTCAACGTTGCCAAGTTGACTCACCCTGCAGGGGCGCGCTCACGTCTTCTTGAGGAGCCGGATCTCCATCTTCAAGAAGGTCTTCAGGTTGTCGTCCAGCACGTTCTCCTCGATGGCGGCCAGCGCCCGCTCGCCGCCGTCGTTGTAGAAGGCCAGCAGCTGCTCGGCGTGCTCGATCCACACGCAGTTGTGGCAGCCGCTCATGCAGCAGTGTGTGGGGGCTGCGGGGGGGGCGGCGGCATTGCCGCCGCCGCTCGCCGGGGGGGCCGGCGCTGCGTGGGGAGGAGCCGCGTCGACGCAGAGGCTGCGGATGTTCCGCTTGAGCAGACCCCCCCTCCAAGACGCCACGCAAAGCTAGAAAACAAGAAGGAGCGGCAAATTCTTCTGCTCAACACGTGGTGCAAACCGGCACCGACTGCGCGACAAACGGCACAAATATTCACAGCGACATCCCAAGCGGTTCGCAATCAGATTTCATCTCCATCCATCCATTATCCAGCCAGCCATGATCCTCACAAGGGTCGCAGGGAGTGCAGGAGCCCATCCCAGCTGTCTTGGGGCAGTAGGCGGGGGACACCCCGAATAGGTTGCCAGCCAATCGCAGGGCACACAGAGACAAACAAACAACCGCGCTCACAATCACACCTACGGGCAATTTAGAGTGTCCAATCAACTTACCGTGCATGTTTTTGGAATGCGGGGGGAAACCGGAGTAGCCACGCAGGCAGGCACGGGGAGAACATGCAAACTCCACACAGGGAGAGCCGTGGCCGGAATCGAACCCACGGCCTCTGAACTGCGAGGCGGACGTGCTAACCAGTCCGCCACCTAACACCAAATCAAGAAACAAAATAAGCTTTGACCCAAATTTCAAGGCCTATTTTCTTCTTCTTCTTCTTCAGATTTTCGACACGCACACACATTTGCTCCGAAATACATCACACACTATTCAAAATTCTTGGTGCGTTGTACTCCGCGCTTGAAGTGGCTATTCCGACTACATGCACGCAGCATTTGGACAGCTGACTTTCTTTTGGGGGAAATCTTGTCAATACAATTTCGTGGAACAAATGTTGGAATTTAGGTTGAAAATGTGCGTCAACAGAGAAGGCCTCGATTGAACAGAATTAAATTGGATTGACGTTTCGTTGACCAGGATGAAACGTCATAACCTTAGGCCTTCCGATTAAATTATACTTTTAATCTTCCTATACTAACTACTTACACAAGCAAACAAAAACACACAATGAGTGGTGATCGACATGAAGAGATGGAAATGATACTGACAGTTTGACAGCCCTGAAATGAGCTAAATAAAAACAAAGGCTCGCTTTGGTCTTGTCTTCTAGTTAAACGTCACCTTATACAGCAGAGTTTTAGCTCTGCTAGATCATCGAATCACGAAGTAGACTAAAACGTATTGTCGTCACGGACGGTGAAGTACTCGGGTCGATCGGTTAGGCAGCAGGCGAATGGTGGCTCCCGACCTTTCGTAAAGACGCAGACGACCTCGCCGCGTTCGCAACCACATAAACCATCATGAGATCCAACAAAAGTGCGTTTGGGACTCGAACTTGTTCTCACTGCTCTGCAAACGTGTGTCTTGTGTGAAAAAAATCAAATCAAATAAGAAGCCTAGCTGAGGTTTCTTACTCGCGTGAACGTCCTTTCATTCTTGCGGAAGTAAAACCTTGTCAACAAAAGCATTGATTGGCCGCGAGGGGGAAATATGAACCAATCAGAACTCAACATTTGTCGCGCTAACCAATGGACAGCCGCGTGGGCGGTGACAAAGACAAGTTTGCGTTGACAAAACATGTCCGGCAGATGGCTGCACCTCATGTCATTGTTTCCCATCTTTTACATCGGAAACCCCCCCGCAAAATGTACTTCGAGTAAAATAATGACGTCCCCGTCTAAGTTTACCTACAAATGTGCTCAGACCTACATACGCGTACAAGGCAAAGCTATGATTGTGTTGTACTGGATGTAGCTTCTGCCATTCATTGGTCTGGCTGTCACTACACATCGCTGGCACGGATAGATGATACATTGATACAAGATGCATTATTTGTAGGGATACGTAAACATAGTTTTGGGACCAGTTCTAGACATTGGTCTCCCCGAGCCCAAAATCTGAATGTGTATGTTCATGAGTAAAAATTCTACTCTGTGGTATTGTACTTTATAAAAAAAATAATAATGGCATCGTTGAATAGAATGCAAATTTCTGCTTCAATTCTGTGCACATTGTGCGGCTCCTTCTGGCTTGTGCCTCTTGGCCACCTGGGGGCAGCATTACACAGATTTACAATTACACACGGAGATTGGCACAAATGACTCAGCAAATCCCGGGCATTTGAGGTGCTCATCGCAGAGGATGAGGAATCTACGCCTATCAGTATTGCTACGAAATAAATATTAGCCATATAATGCGTCCCGTTTGTATTTTTTCACGACCCACTTTCACAGTTTGCTCATGTATAGGCGTCTTTGTGAGCGAAAGTAAAGCCGCGTCTTCAGGTGTTATTTGCCCGTGAGTCGGCGACACCTGCCGCGCCCTGACGCCAGCCCCCCACCGCTCAGTCAGCCTGCGCTGGTGTGTGTTTACCTCGCGGCGGTCCCCATGGGGGGGCTCCGTCCGTGTATGCAAGCTGCGTCCATGGAAACGCCGCCCGTCGACAGAAAAAGTCAGACGGCGACAGGGAAGCAGAGAGGACGGAGGGCGAGAGGAGAACGGAGAGGGAGAGAAAGAAGAGAAACACTCTCACACACGATTTGAATGCTCTCACGCTACTATTGAACCCTCTCTCACACGACCGCAACCCGCGTGGCTGACCTGGTTCCTTTTTGACTTGCTAATTTGGGAGTCAGCTCGAAGTCACGCCAAGTACGTGGACAAACAAGTGTGTGTGCGTGTGGCGCAGTGCGTAGCTTTGCGTCGTGTGCAGATGTGGCGCTCAGGTGTCCTCGCTCAAGGTTTTGCTCACAGCGCCGGCTTTGTCCCCAGTGCACAAAGACAACATTGTGCGCGACGTTGTTGCGCCTCCCCTTGCGAGCGCACCAAAGACCCCAAAGAATCTCGCCGACTCGTCCTGTTCCAACTGGAAGCGAACAAGTTTTGTTTCCTGAGAGACCACAACGCATGAACGACAAAGTACTTTCCAAGTACTTGTGTCTTTGCAAAAGCAACGCTTCCAAGCTCTTTGTGGGACTGAAACGCACACCGACGGAAGAGCGAGCCAGCCAGCCAGCCAGCCGAGGTCAGCTCGCTCGCAATCAAAGGTCCTGCGACGAGCCCGACCCGTTTCCTCGGGCGGGATGGCCGGCCCTTCCAAGGCCGACGGCGGGCGGACCCCGGCTCCCATCAGGCTTTGCGCACGACAGCAAATGAGCAAAGGCGCTTTTATTTCGCAAAGAACCAAAAGAATCACGAGTGAAGAAATACGACGAAATGACCACGGGCTGCAAATTCAATTCATTCATTACCAGCACGCAGTCGGTCCTTGTAGAAGCATTCAAACATATTTACGTCTCTTGGCAAGGAAAAAGAACCTTTGACTAGTCTACTTTTGTGTACGTACTTGAGTGTCGCGTGCAATTTGGCGCTGGAGCCTTCGCCTAGCGCGGTGCCGGCTGGCGACGTGCTTGCGGTGGCTGGCATCCAATGCGGCGTGTCGTCGACAAAAACAGTCTGGTGTCCTTTTGCGCGCGGTCGTGCACTTTAGTCTGATGTCGCCGCCTACTCTCACGCTCTTTCCTCTTGTGCAATTGTAGCATAGCGCAGTCAGTACAGTGTACCGCGGTGAAGAATCGCGTACAGCATTGCAGTTGAGTGTTGCCCCGTGTACTGTAGTATGATCTAGTTCGGTGGCGTGTACTCAAGTTTCGTACTGCTACTGGTACTGTGGTACGGTTCAGTCGAACGTAGTGTCGTGAAGAGCTGACTACAGCACCGTGTAGTCTTGCGTTGTGCACGTAAGTCTAGTGTGGTCTAGCAGAGGCGAGTGCAGTCTACCCAATCTAGTGTTGTGTATTATGGGTTCATCTAATGCAAGTGCGGTTGCGTGTTGTGTGCGTACTGCAATGACCGTAGCGTAGTGTCATCGGGCACACAAAAGACACGTGCGGTGAGGGGAAAAAAACATGGAGGTCCTGGATTCTTGCCTCCATCACCGCTGAGAGGAGTAAAGGTCAAACGGAGAAAAGGTCAAATGTCGGCGTCCGCGTGGCAAAGTCCAAAAACGTCACCAGGGGAGTCAACGCAGAGGACGAGATCCAAAGAGGCCGCCGGCGTCACCGCCCGGACGACGTGTGCAAGGCGTTCCCCTGATGGCCGCAGCGAGACCAAGAAGAAGAAGAAGAAGAAGAAAAAAAGGAAGAAGATCAGACAGGACACGCACGCCGGCATCGTCCAACAGGGAGCGGGTGGTCGGCCTTACGCCGTTTCCGGAAGCGGCGTCGACCGCGTCCGCGCCATCCGTGGCGTTTGCCGCGTGCACGCGCACGTGCGCGCCGCCGGCCGCGGGGCTGGCCGACGCTCTGGGAAGGGCCGTGTCGTAGGACGCCTGCGGAGGAAAGAAAAGACAATCCAAAGAGATTCCAGCCGGCAGCAGCGGCGGGCGTGTGCGCGAGCGGCCTACTTACGGAGGCCACGCGGGCTTTGCTGATGAGGGCCAGCTCGGTGGGCTGGTACACGCAACTCCTCAGCTGACCCGTGTAGCCGCTGTACGGGGACACCACCTTGGCGCCTGCAAACGCACCACAAGAGTCGGCGTTCCCGAGTGGCAAGGAAGGCCATCTTGTTGACTTTGCGCCGGGAGATGCTTCGACTTTGTCAAACATTCACGTCGGCTGCAAACGGTCGATGGCCAAGGGCACGAGTCGGGTGCGTGACGGGGCGGCAGGCGGCGCCACCGACTCCGAACGCAGCCTCCTTTTATGACCGCTCGGCTTCATTCCAAACGCGCGTTCCTATTCCCCTTTGCGCCCGGGGACCACTTGGCCATGTTTTTGGAACGTGCCAGGAAGCAGCGAGACTTGCAGAGAAGCAACGCGAGCACGGGGAGAGACAAACCGGACATTCAAACCGTGAACGGAACGTGCGAGGCGGACCGCCACAAAAGCACAAGAGCAACCCTCATTTTTCTCTGTTCTCTTCTTTTAAAGTGGAAGTCAACCCCCCGAACATTTGTTTCCTCCAAGAATATGTTCTATGCAGGGCAGGCCCACTAGTCGAAACGCGGCATTGGGATTCATATTGTGTTTGTGGAATAGGAGAAATCCGCCCATTTTTAGCCACCACCGGGGGGCGGCCACTTTGTCACTTCTGTTGACTGAAAATGACATCACAGAGGCTCAGGTAACGACCGATCACAGCTCGCCCGTTTCCTGAAGCCGAGCGGCCATTGGTCGTTAGCTGAGCAACGTTGATGTCATTTTCAGTCCGCCGACGTGACAGAATGGCCGCCCCCCGACAGAGCTAAAGACGGGCCGCTTTCTCGTCTTCCGCAAACCGCAACATGAATCCCAACGCCGTGTTTCGACCAGTTGGCCCGCACGGAACGTATTCTTGACAAAGAAATGTTTAGCTGTTTAGGAAGAAGGAGAAAAAAAAAAAAAAAAAAAATCCCATCCCTACCTTGCGCGGGCTCGTCCATAGTGAAGGCTTTGTTGTCCACGTTGTCGGCGAAGACGCGGCGGGGGTTCTGCTCCTTGAGGATGTTGTCGTAGCCGACGGCGCAGCCCTGGTCCGCGTCCTCCCCGAAATCGGCGTCTCCGTCGGCGGCCGAGCAGCACACTTGCGGGATGGCGACGAGCGCCAGGAAGAGCCAAGCGTTGGCCACCAGGGCGGCGGCCAGCGTGGGGTCGTCCCACCCTCGGCCTCGGTTCCCGTGGACGTACATGGCGATCCACGCCGCCCAGATTGCGACGGAGAGGAGGGCGCACGCCAGGATGAGGGCGCCCTCCCTCTTCCAGCGCTTGTATTTTCCCCCCATGACGCCCAGTCCTGCGCCCAGGGCCGCCACGAGCAGCGCCATCACGTAGATAAGCGCCATGGCGAAGTCGGCGTTGGCTATGTCGCAGGGCACGGCCGCGGCCGCGTCACCGCGCGGCCCCTGCGGGCGGCGCGCCACCGTGATGATCAGCCACTCGGCGTTGACGAGCACCTCCACCGACCACAGGGCCAAGGCGGCCAGGCACGAGCTCCGCGCCGGCGGGGCGCGGTCGGTCCTGGCGAGGGCGTTGAGCCGCACGCCTTGAACCAGGAGGCACGAGAAACAGCCGGCAAAGAGAACGCCGAACAGGAAGCGGCGCGAGGCGCAGGTGGAGAAGTTCTTCCCCACGATGAAGGCGAAGGTGAGGCCGAAGAGGCCGGCCGTGCACGCCAGGAAGACGGCGTGCAGGGCCACCGCGTTCCTGCGCTGGCGCTCGCGCACGAAGGGCACGTTGGCGAGCAGCGCCACGAACAGAACCAGGCTGACGGCGGCGCCGGCCGAGGCCAGGGCCTCCAGAACCACGCCCCAGGCCGCCTCCAGGTCGCACAGCTTCAAGTAGAGGGACGGCACGCGTGGACCGCAGCCCGCGGGTTGACTGGCGTCGGGCGCCATCCGGCTCGTCGGCGCTACTTCCCGCTACGTACGCACAAATGCACTTGCGTGAGCCGCATAAGCGGACGCTCGCTCGCAGCAAAATATACAGCGCGCGCAAAACTCCACAGAGACTCATTGGCAGCTCTGAGTCAAGGTGAGAGGAACACATTAATGTTTAACTCAAGTCAAATATTTCAACTTTCACGCAGGTGAAAGTGCACAAATGACCACCGTGAGGCCAAAAGTCAACATGGCGAGCCGACACACGTGCCGATTGTCCGACCGGTGTACTGGACTTGAGTGCGCTACTTGAGCGTCGCGTGACTTCATCGGAGGTGGCAAAGTCCAAAACCTGCCGCTGTTTGGCTTTAGCCAAGCTCCGGGGACCTGCATTTGCCTCCTGTGGATTTAGTGGAGTGGAGTGTCGTGCAGTTTGCTCTAGCGTAGTATCGCGCAATGGAGAGTTTTTATCGTAGCCCTGTGGAATTCGGCGTACTGCAATGTTGTTTCATTGAGTGCTGCGTGCTGTCGTTGAGTCGCGTCGCGCCCTTCTGATGTCGTGCTGCGGACTTCCGTTGAGGGTTGCGTACTCAAGTTGTCCCGCGGTGTTGTGAGGCATAGTTGTCACGTGACCTCGCGTCGGTGCGATAGCAACAAGGTCCCTGTGACGGTCGCCATGGTGACCGTGCACCTTGGCATGATTGGCATTTCTGAAGCATCCATATCCCGACGCTAATGCTAATGTAGCTACATTAGTCGGCACCAAGCACAAGTGTGACCACGACACAACCATGCCAACACACAAACAAACAAACAAACAAACACCTGAAACTGTGAAGAGAGACAGTTACTTGTCAAGGTGTCTTCTTCCTTGTTGGTGTTCCGTTCAAAGCTTCCAAGGACAAAAAGAACAAATCAAGAGTTTCAAGTGAAAAAAACTACTTCAAACGAAATGGAGTGACTGTGATGCGTTCACGTACCTGAGTGCTGCGCTGAGATTCACGTGACGAGATCAGCCAACGCAGGAGACAAAGCGGAGCAAACGAGACATTCGACTGCTCTCGGGTCGGCGCGTCTGTGAGGACGCAAAGTGAAGCGCCAACGAGAAACTCCCGGGAGAGGTCTGAGGACGAGCGACACTTGAATGCTGCGCGCGCACACACACGCAAAGCAGAAGCAGCAGCAGCAGCAGCACGCGCGCACGCGCGCGCGCGCACGCACTCCGGCGAGTATGCAGCGACGCCTGGTGGTGAAAGCTCACGATGTTATTTAAATCAAAAATAAAAAACCTCCAAAATGTTCATCCTGTAACGCTGAAAAAAACCGCTCATACTAATCGGCGTTGTCAACTAATTTCATCGCTGTAAAATCTTTTTCTAAATAATGCAATTTAGGAAGAGTTTCTGCCAGTATAATAATACAAAAACATTAAGTAGACACTCTTACGTTGTTCCACAGCTTCCTGTTTTGACCTTATGACATCATCAGTGCTGTCTCCGCCCCTACTATCAACTTTCGGCACGATGTCATAAACCCGCTTTTCTGAAAACCATGCCGATGAATGAATGCCGATTGTAGTTGCAGCAAGTGGAAATGTACTCGGGGCAGGTAGCAGCAAGCAGATGTGCTCACGGCACGTCACGTGGGTCCAAATGAGCTCTGTCCGACATGACGCGGTGGCTGTTTGCGATCAGTCGGGGGAGGTTACAGGGTAGGCCGGCAGAGGGCCACAAACGGTGGCGGGACTTCAGCGAGCTCATCCACGTTCTTCACCGCTGCACTGCAATATAGCAGCTCCAAATCAATACTCATCAATATCAAAACCTGAAACGAATCAGCAGACACACACGGGAGACCGCCGTTCCCATCGACTTGCTCATCTTTCGCATGTCCGACCTTCATCCTCCACTCGCGAGCCCGAGGTCAGGTCACGTCACGAACCGGAGCCGTCGGCGACGTCCCAGCCCGGGCTCCGCCCAGGAAGCGGGCACGCCCGATGACCCACATTCAAAGTCGTCATCGTGGCCGGCAGCAGCATCGGCATCCGCATCGGCCGCCGGGACGCTCAGAGAACAAGTCGAAGATGAAGATGATGAAGCCGGCGCCGCTGCTGCTGCCGCTGCTGCCGCTGCTGCCGCCGCTGCTGCCGCTGCTGCTGCTTCAGGCCGCGCGTGCGCTGACGGCGGCCGCAGGTGAGACAAAACTTTCCATTTCGGAGCGACTTTCTTCTGCTGATGACAAATGTCTTACTTGATTGCGGGTGAAGGCAAATCAGAGTAAGGCCGCCCGCGCTCGGGCGGAGACTCAAAATCGCCCTTCAGCGTGAACGGGCGAACGAATGCTCGCCATGCGGTTCGCCGGCAGTCTGTCCCGAGTGCGCTCCGCTTCTGGGCCAAAGTGGGCCGGGACAGACTCGACTTCCGTCCAGCTGTCGAAAATGAGCGCAGAGACGCGCGCGCGTATTCTGCTCTCATGCAGAGTTCACAATTTTGGACAAGGACAACTCCGTAAGCGGATGACCGGGAAGCGCTTGAGCGCGTAGAAAGGACGGACGGAGCTGCGCAAACAGGCCGAACGCAGCCACGAGCCATGGGAAAGGACGAATCAATAACCGGACTACACGGGGGGGCCGAGTTTTAATTAAACGCGACCCACAATCAGTCGGCGTGCCAGCGAGCGATCGATGCCCTAACGACCGTCCCAGTAACAGCCGGCCGGCACGAGCGCCACGCCCGACGCTTGCCGACGTCCTGAGCTGAGCTGAGATGAGACGAGTCGCGGGAGAAGGTTTGAATGGGGACGCAATGTGGTAGTCCCGAGCGTGGCTTCCACGACGGCTCCATGAAATCCACAGCGGTTGAGTTGGGCGTTCAACTCTCGCACGGATTGCGTTCTCCGAGTCGTCCGGCTTCGGTGTGGTCGTTTGGCGAGCGCGCAACCCCTCCTCGGGGCTCCTCGAGGTAAGAATGGCGGCGTTCAAATAGCGTAAGCTGTTCTTGCCTTGCCTGCTCAGGCCCCCTGAAGGCGGACGGCGGCCCGGACGGCGGCCCGGACGGCGGCGCAGACACCTTGAGCCACTCTCTGGCGCTGGTCGGGCGTCTGGAGGCGCTCTTGCTCCAGGGCAACGGCAGCGACGTGACGCTGCGGGTGGAGACGCCCGACGCCGACGAGGTCAAGCTGATGGCGGTCCACGCGCTGGTTCTGTCGCTGCAGAGTCCGGTCCTGGAGGACTTGCTGCGGGAGCGAAACGGCAGCGTGCTCAGGCTGCGCGAGAGCCCCGAATGCGCCGCCGTCTTCGAAAAGTTCATCAGGTCGGTGCCGCCGCCGCCGTCGTCGAGACGAAAATAAGATCGCAAAAATGACACGTCAGGGACCGTGCGGACAAACGACAGACCGGTCGCCGGTTGGTGTTTGGGCGCATGCGGACGGAAAAAAAGCAAGCGGCCGCATCGGCAGCTAGCGCGCTTTGGGAAGGCGTGACCGCTCCTCTCTGCGTTCCCCTGCGGCCGCAGGTACCTGTACTGCGGCGACCTCTCCCTGCGACTGGAGCAGGCCACCCCCCTGCACCGCCTGGCCACCAAGTACCAGGTGGCGGCGCTGCGGCTGGGACTGAGCGACTACATGACTCTCAACCTGGCCCGGGAGTCGCCTTCGGGCCACGTGGCCGGCTGGTACGAGTACGCGCTGGAGGCGGGCGACGCGGCGCTGCGGGACGGCTGCCTCCGGTACCTGGCTTGGAACCTGTCCTCGGTCATGCGGAGCGGCGAGTGGAGCGGCCTCAGCTCCCGGCTGCTCATGACGCTACTGCGGCGTTCCGATTTGGTGCTGCACAGCGAGATGGAGCTCTTTGCCGGGCTGGAGGAGTGGATCTCGCACAACCGTCCCGACGGGCTGACGGCGGAGAACGCTCTGAGAGCGGTGCGCTACGCCATGATGCCGCCTCGAGAGCTCTTCCGCCTCCAGGCCCAGTCGGCGGTTTTGGCCCGCTACCGGGAGTCGGTCCGGGACCTGCTCTACATGTCCTACCAGTTCCACGCCGCCTCCCCGGTTCACATGGCCAAGTACTTTGACGTCAACTGCAGCCTCTTTGTGCCCAGAAACTACCTGGCCCCGCTGTGGGGGTCCGCCTGGGCGCTGAGCAACCCCACCCGCGACGACCGCAGCACCAGCTTCCAGACGCAGCTCGGGCCCAGCGGCCATGACGCCGGCAAGCGGGTAACCTTCGCTGGATTCCAAGTCACTTTGCGGGCGGCCATTTCCCACTCTAAGGCCCTTTTTGTAACCGCGCAGGTGACCTGGAACGTCCTGTTCTCGCCCCGCTGGCTGCCGCTCAGCATGAGGCCCATGTACACAGAGGCGGGCGCCATGCAGCCCGCGCGGGCCGAGGGCGGGCGTCCCCGCGTCATCGTCACGCCGGCCACCTCCAGCGCCGACTTTGCCGGCGTGAGCTTCCAGAAGACGCTCCTGGTGGTGGCGCGGCAGCAGGGCCGGCTGCTGGTCAAGCACGTCTACGACTTCCACCGGAGCACCGAGGAGAACGGAGACTTCCTGGCCGACGCCGACCTGCAGCGCCGGACCTCCGAGTACCTGGTGGACGGCTCCCTCATGCTCCACGTGCTGGTCAAACCCACGTACCAGAGCCTCGTCGCCGGCAAGAACTAACCTCGCACGCATGCCAATCGCAACCGCACCCGCCCGTCCGTCCGTCCGTCCGTCCGTCCGTCCGTCCGTCCGTCGTTGACTCGTCTCTACTTCTTTGACTCGTCTCTACGTCTTTGGGTCTTCCGGGTCAGGGGTGCTCGCAAAAGTTGAACGGAGGCAACCGGAATCCTGCTGTACACATTGTCATTCTGCTTCATCACGCGACTCTGCCTCAAAAAACCAAAAGCCAAAAAAAGCCACATTATTTTGCACAAGGAGATGCGGAAGAAAAAGGTGGGTTGAAGATTGGCATGTTTGTGCTTTCACTTGTTGTCGTGTCGTCTTCCCGCCGCCACATTGACGTCGCGTTGCCTCTCACGTGATGGTGCTATTCTTTACGACCGACTTCATTGTAGGTGTGCTCCTTTCCATTATTTCTACATGTATTAAACATTACTCTTGAAACAACCGTCTTGAAATATTACAAAAGTCAAAGCACAAGAATAAACTTAATAAATGAATAAACGACATCCTTTGCCATTGTGCGTGCGTGCGTGAGCGAGAGAGAGAGACAAAGAGAGAGAGCTTGACATGCATGCGTTGCCGATGACTGAAGTCGTCCCTCACCTGTTGTCCACGCGAGGGGCCCCTGGCGAACGGTGTTGATTCAGTTGCCTGGCCTCCGCGGGGCCCCTCGGGGCCCGGGAGGACCCGAGCGCCGGAGGTCGCGGCCCCCTTTCGGTTGGGCGTCGGGGTCCCGAGGGAGCGCGCCGAACCCGATTGTTGACCTGCGGCGGATTTGCCGGAAGTGACGCACAGCCGACGTGTCACACGTCCAAAACGAATTGAGCCAAAGGGCCCAAGAGGGCGTGCGCGTTGACCTCAGCAAGCAAGCAAGCAAGCAAGCAAGCAAGCAAGCACGCACGCACGCACGCACGCACGCACGCACGCACGCACGCACGCACGCGGGCCATCCCATCAAGGCTGCATTTCATTTTGACAATCAATTCATTTGCCTGTTGCCATTCATTGTTTCCAAGGAGGGGGAAAGAGCACAATGCGCAGTCAAATGTGTGCGGGAATGGCACGGTCAGCGGCGAGCTGAGGGCCACACCTGCTCACTCATGCGCCAACAACTTCCACGTAATAGGCAATCAATGTCACAGGCACTCAGGGCAGCCCCCCCGCCCCCCGCCCCGCGAGGCGAGGCGGGCGAAGCAGCTCACGGCGCGCAGGAAGACAGTCACCCGAGCGCACAATGGAGCGCCGGCCATTTCCCAGGATGCAGCGCGGCGCCGCGCCAATCGGCGGCCTGGGAATCGGCGTGCCGAGTTTCCTCGACGCAAGTGCGACATTCCTTCAAGAAAGAAAAGAGAAGGGGCACCGCGCCCACCACTCGCCCGATCACGTTACTCACTCGCACGCGCGCAATCACAGTGAGCCGGCGCTTCCGATGCATGCGCAGAGAGCGCCTCCATTGTGTGGGCCAGGCGTGCGCATGCTGGAGGCGCAGCAGAGCTCAGTGCTGCCCGCACTCATCTTGTGGCTAAACGTGGTACTACGCTGAGGCTGCGCCGCTCCAAGTTGGGATTGGCCTGTGTACGGTGAAAAAAAAATAAACAATGGCCTGGAATTGTGCAAGACGGGAAAAGGCGAACCGCCAGAAAGTGGGAGAACGGAAATGACGGAATGGGGCGGGGTCACGGCAAAGTGGACTCCGCTTCACCTTGCCACTCATCTTGATCACATCGCTCAACTATTTTTATGGGCCGCGAGCGGGAGTCTGCACGCCACGCCACGCCACGCCACGCCACGTGAGCTGCGTGCGCGCACGCATGTGTGTGTGTGTGTGTGTGGAATAAACATTTACATCCAGTGGACACACAAAGTGGAGGCGAGTTCGGAGCGCGGACACAAACGTTGTCTGCGGAATGGTCGGAAGCCGCATGTCAGACATGTGAAGGCTCCTGACTCACCGCCGCTCTAATTCAACGCACGCTCGCTCGCTCATATTTCTGCAACTGGCTTCTTCGGTGACCCTGAAGACAGCGCACACATTCACGCTGGCGCAAGCGCAAGACAGCGGCGGTGGGGGGGAACCCAACCGGCCCCGGTTCAAATGGGGGTCACGCCGCGCACCCGCGCCCTCAGCTTGTCTTCGGCGTTTGGGATTTCTTTTCTCCGTCCGTTGTGGTGCCGGGCTGGCGAAGGCCAATGGGAGTCTTGGCGGCTTTTGGGGACTTGGAGAAGGAAAAGACGGCGGCGTGCGTCCCTGCGCCGGCGGCGGCAGAGTTGCAGGTGGGATTGCCCTTTGTCCCTTTTCTGCTCAGTACTTCCAGGGGGAGCCGTGCCGTCGAAGTTCATTTCCAGCAATGTGGCGTAATGGCGATCTATTGGAACAACGCGCTTGATCCGCGCCAGCGTGTTTGATTCGCTGAAGGCGAGGCAAGGCCAGCGCGTCAGTGACGAGTCGCCGCGGCTTCAAAGAGGCTGCGCTCCAAACCAGAGAGGAAGCGCTTTTGGCCGCACTCAAATGCCAGCGCGAATGCCAGCGTCCGGATGTTGGCGCCAGGGCCCGACGGCGGGGCTGGACTTTTTTCCGTCGGGAGCTGGACCGCGATCGGCGTTTGACCAAGCCATAAGCACTTGAACGCGCCGTCTGCCGTGTGATTGCGTCTGCGGCTAGCTGGCTTCTATAAATAATAATGAGGATCAGAAAATGCCAATAGATAAACACTTGCCCCGGACGGATAAACTTTTAGCTCACAGGTGTACATACATCGTCGTCCCGTCAGCAAAACAGACACTTGCGCATACGTTCAACATGCTGCTGTATGTGCACACATCCAACACGTGCATTCAACACACACACACACACACACACACACACACACCCACACACACACACACACAGGAAGATGCTAATGAGATGTACTTAGCTGAGCGGAAGAAGCTAGGTTGTTAGCTGGCGGACAAGTCAACAAACGCAGTCGCCAAATAAACAAAAGTGGCACTTGGTAGCGTTTAGGCGCACGCTCGGCTTGTAACGAGCAGCTAGCACGTTAGCGGGCCGCAACATGGCGCACGTGGGACGCACATACATGAGCCGCACGCAGGTGGTCCGGTCGCGGCCGGGCGGAGGACAAGCGGGACGCGCCAAGGCCTCGCTCGCATCTGGAGTCCATCGGCGGCTCTCAAGCTGTCACGGTCATGCCGCGTGCGTGCCGCCGCCGCCGCCGCCGCCGCACGTGTGGTCCATGTGTGCCGCGACGCACAAAGTCGCGTCGTGCGCCTTCTCCTCCCCACTTGTCATTTGGGAAGCGGCCACTGAGCGGACAGGAAGAGAAAGGACAGCTGTGCTTTGACGCGCACGGCCGGTGACACATGAGCAAGGCACTACCAGTCAGAGCAGGCGTGCTCCTCAGCCCAGCCCAGCTCAGCTCAGCTCAGCTCAGCTCAGCTCAGCTCAGCTTCCGCCCTTGAGAGTCCCAGCGAGCGTTGGGATTGGCTGCTTGCCAGCAAAGTGCCGGACGCGTCCTTCAGCGCCAACAGTCAGCCACGCCATGCGCGGCTTTTGCCCGCCCAACGGCGCACACGGCAGCTGCCAGTAATATAAGAGAAGACGCTAGCGAGCCTTCAGGTGTTCCACCCTCAGGTCCCCGCGGGGCCACGAGCCGTCGTTTGGGCCGATGGGATTGGCACATCCTGCGCGTTCCTTTGACAGGTCCAGGACAAGTCCAAACAGACGTCAAGGATACGATCGATTGGTTAGCGTGGAAAAAAATGACACGTTGCGTCTTTCTAACAATAGCTACTTAGCTTAACGCGAAAACAATGCAGAACGCCACGACAGGCACGAGTGTCACCTTTCTGCTCTGCAACAGATGCCGCAAGTCGCAAATGTTTGACTCACCCGTGAATTGGTTCAAAAAGAACATTTTGGAATTTCCATCTCTTGATTATGTCAAATTGAAAGTGGAGAAAATACAAGGTGTTTACGATTCAGGCTCTGGTTTGCGCCATAACATCTGTCAGCAAATTGGCAAAAACAAGTGAAAGCAGATGTTGGCAAACCTCTTATTTCGATGAAGAGGCTGGAATTGCGAGCATTTGGACAATTTCGAGTTAAACAAGGTCTCGAAAAGGTTCGTCCATTTTCCAAATAGTTGTCGCTTCATGTGATAGACCATTCGTTGCCGATGAATCAATTCAATGCAGCAACACGAACAGACAGACAATATGACAAGACTCACATTATTACCGCCGTATTGACGAGCCGGGATCTTCTCCACGTATATCCGCATAACTGTGTTATACTGCCCCCGGGTGGCCAAGGTGCTCACACCAGAAAGAGCAGCGCAATGTCCATGGAGCTTGAATGCAAAAAAAAAGTGACAAAAACGGCCGGTTACATTCCGCTTCATTCGGCTTTGCTGTGATAAAGCACAAGTGTTATACACGACCATTATTTTCATTAAAAAGCAGATTACATTTTCTTTTTTTTTTTTTGCTGTTGCAAGATGCTGGGCAGATGTTGGGAGTGTTTTCTGCCGCTATCAAGCTCACTTACTTGCAGCCACCGGGTGGTGCTAAAGAGCCTGCTTTTTGCCCTGGACGAAAAAGCCGAAGCCCATATTTGTCACCCTTCATTGAACAATATCAAAAACTGAAATAAATAAAATCCTTGCTGCCTCCCGTTCCTTTTAAATTACATACATAGTCTACTAGTCACTGGATCAACCATTCTGGCGATGGGTGGCCTTTTTTTGGTGGGCCGGGGGGGGGGGGGGGGGGGGGGGGACAGGGGGTTGACCACGTGCCCCCAAAAACGTCTATACACTCGCCCGCTAACTTCCCAAAACGGGTCAGCTGGAGCACTCGCACGTGACGGCAGACAAGTTTGCGCGCGTGCGCGGGCGGCGAGAAGGTGTTAACGCGCAGGCAGAGCGCTAAACGGCCAGCGGCTCGCCACGCCAGCACCATCTGCGTCACGGCTTCAAGGTCAAGGCGACCTTGTTGCGGCGCCCCCCCCGCGGTGCATGGCGGGACGCTAACGAGCGCGCGCTAACGTGCTAACGCTCCCTGCGTTTATAATGCGCGCGCGTCTGCGTGTGTGAAAAGGTTAATAAGCCCGTTAAAAGGCGGCGGCGGCGGAATGTTGGGGAACGCAAAGCGATGACAGCGCCTGCAGCTACGCTGGGAAAATCTCATGGAAAATATTAGAGCATCGGAAAATGTTACAGGCGGCTGGAATAGCGGCACTATTGTAACAATATAATCAGCGACACGCACAAACACGCACGCACGCATTTTCGTGGCAGCAGATGAGAGGTGGGCACCAGCCTTAGCCCCAGTGCATCCTGGGAGAAAAAACCCCACATAGCTGTTAGCCCCTCATTTGTGGACGAGGTTCAAAGAAATAACTTGTGGACGTGAAATAGTCTCGCTGAAAGAAATGATAAATGCAATCGATGAATGCTTGATACATTGATTGCTTTTGCATATAGAGGAGAAGTGTTTGTTTACTGATGTCATTGTTAAATGAACACTCAATGTAGTTGACCACGTTGGAAACGCTCGATTCATCGAGCAATCATTTGGATTCATCGAGCAATCATTTCGTGCCTTCCCAACCAACGGAACGGGGGGGCCGAGAGCAGGCATAATCCCGGAGGCTCCAAACGCCACGAGTCACTTGACCTTGATGTCAAGTTGAGGTGGACGAGGGTCGGCGGCGCTGCGGGGGTCCCGGCGTACTATTTATGGCAATGCTGCGATGGTGTCACGAGGCGGGCAAAGGTCACTTGTGATCGTTGTCACACGTGAAGATGCCGACGGCCGCGCCGGACATCTGGCGCTCCAACGGAAAGGCGCCACACGACAGCACAGCGCAGCAGCGGTCGCCTGGGTTAAGAGGACGTCACGTGACAAAAAACTAACCGAGCTACGCCGCAAAGCGCGGCTAGCCGCTAGCTCGGCGAGGCCCTCGCTGCTCTGGGTTTGCTTTGGACTGTTGCTTTGCTCTCGGTCGGCTGACGGGAAGCGATGGCGGGGTCATGTCAGGCAGGGCGAGGAAGGTTTACAATATTCAAACGGTCGCTGAATGATTAGACGGTCCAGTCAGACTTTGGCCGCACGTTGACTGGCTGGCAAGTGACGCGAGACGCTTGAACGAGCACCTAAACGTCGGCCTGCGCCAACAACTCAAGAAACATTAGCCATAGCGAATGCCTCGACAAACCTGGAAACAACCACCCCAAAAACAACTACGGCACAACCACCTCAATGACCGCCTGAACAACCTACTGGAAACGACAAGAAAACTTTGACTACAACCTTCGACTCAAAGCCTCTGCTTGTGGAAAAACTACTGGTGGGACCTTCGACTGCAACGGTCTTCTTCTAAGACTTGTACCAGAATCTTCTACCAAGAACTTCATGTCTTGTCTTCCCCTTCTACTTCAACCTTCTGATGAAATGTTCTACTCGAGAGCTTCCGCTAGAACCCTCTGTTAAGAACCTCTCCGACAAAGTAGCGTTCAATCTCCTACAAAATAAATCCTTCTAATAGAATCTTCAAGCAGATCCCTCTACTGGGAAACATTAAGTAGAACATTCTTCTTGAAAACTTCAAGCGGAACCTACTAATGGAATGTTAACGGAAGTTTCATCAAGCAAACTTTCCCTAAAACCTTCGATGCCCGAGCGACCGCTTGAACAAACGACTGACCGCCGCAACAAACACTGGAAAACGCCTGATGAACAAGCCAAGGGTTGTCGCGACCGTTGAAACTACCGCCGAAGCGACCGTCCGAACGGCTGCCGGAACGAGCGCCGCAACAAACACCTGAACGACACCTGGGAGGACCGCCAAACCACGCCTGAAGGAAGGCCTGAACGACTGCCGCGCCAAACATGGGAACAAAGGCCTGAACGACTCCTGGAACGGCCCCCTCAACCGCCGCCGGGACCAGCGCCGGCCGTCGCTTAACGTGCGCCAGGTGAGTGACGCATGCACGCGCACGCCAACACAATCTTTCATTCCAATGACTGTCGCGACCCAAAAGACTGTGACATGACGACGCTTTTGTCATGCAAGAGAAGAGAAGGGAAGAGAAGAGAAGAGAAGAGAGGGGAAAAGAAGAGAAGAGAAGAGAAGAGAAGAGAGGGGAAAAGAAGAGAAGAGAAGGGAAGAGAAGGGAAGAGAAGAGAAGAGAAGAGAAGGGAAAAGAAGGGAAAAGAAGGGAAGGATCGGTAGGCTTGGCGTGGCGTGCGAGGTGGCTTGCGTCGTGCGTTTGACGGTGCTCCAGAGCGCCGTTGTTGGATTTTTATTGGGAACAAAAGATTTATTTTTCTTGGAAAGGCGAGTCCACTTTGTGCCCATTAAGTTGCACATGAAACTTTTGGCGTCGGCCAAATAAGCGGACACTTACGGGCCCCCACTCTGTGCTGCTGCCGTCGAGCGTTTTTGTGAGAGAGTCAACATGCCCGCCGGAGGACTTTGGAGCTCGCGCACTCAAGCACGGGCCACTTTTGAGTCAGGTTGTCACCTGATGCCAGTCCAAGTCCCCTTTGGCTTTATTTTGAAAATCCGGCCAGGGCGCGTCCCCGGATGCGGGCTTCCCGTTGGGGGCGTGGCCAGGCCACCTGTATTTTGGGAGTTGTCACTCTGCTGTGTTTTGCCGTGACAGGTGCGCTGCTTCATTCCAGCACGCCTGCGGAGGCACGCGCAAAGCTCAGGTAGCCCTTGTCCTCCTCCTCCTTTTCTTCTCCTTGATTTTCTTCCAAGATGAGGCATTCTATCACAGAAAGTTGCCACCGACTTAAAAATTCAAACTAAAAAAACTTACAGCGGAACCTCCTGCAAGATCATTTCGACTAGAGCCTCCTAAAAGAATCTTCGATGAAAAAAACTTTGAAGCAGAACCTTGCACTAGACCTCGATGACTTAACCTTCTACCTCTACTAGAAAACCTGTAGCACACTAAACTTCTCAACTCTAACTCTAGAATCCTCTATGAGAACCTTTTATTCGAAAACCTCTTCTAAAACGTTTGTACCAGAAGCTTTTCCTCCAACTAGCCATTAAGCCTCTGGTAGAACCCTCTGGCGGGGAAATTTCCAGTAGGAGCTGGAAAACTACTACTGGAAAACTTTGACTACAACCTTTCACTTCCAGCTTCTACTTGGGACCCTCTAGCAGGACCTCCTACCAGAACTTTTGAGTCCGAAACATTTTCAAGATCGGTCGACTTCAAACTTGGACTTGAAGACCTCGGCTAAAACCTTCTACTAGAACTTCATGCCTTAACCTCCTACTTCAGGTAGAACCATCTACCCCAAAACCTACTGCCAACACCTGTTAATAACATTTTCCGACCGGAAAACCTTTGCTACAACCTCTCGCTAGAAGTGTACGCATTCATTTCATGTTCTACCGGACGAGAAAGCTTCTGCTAGGACGAAAAGCTGCGCCTGTGGTTGAATGCTCCGCTAGAAGCTCCTAGTGCTGTAATGCTGCGGCTGGCCGGGAGAGGTTTGCGTTCGGCGGTGATTTTACATCCGTAACACGTCGCTGGGCATGTGTTGGCGGCCGTTGTCATGGCGACCACTCGCTAATGTTGCGCTAATAGCATGCTAACAACCGGCGTGCCCAGCGGAGCGCGAGGCGACCGGCATTGTGACCGCGCTTTGTACTCGTCGCTGTTGGCGAGAAACATTCGAAGGTCGTCGCGGAACGTGGCCGCAGGCTAAGTCGCAGCTCTGTTGCACTCAGTCAAGGATGGCGGGAGGGGGTGGGGCGGGGAGGGGGGCACCCCGTGCCCGGGGGTGCCGCAGCGCCATTTACAGCAAGTGAGCGTGAAATGGCGTAGTAATTGAGGGAATCACGCAATGTTCAGGATTATGGCGAAGGTAGAAGGCAGTGGAAAGTTTGCGGGGAAGGTCAGCGTGTGTTTTGTACACAGCGGCGGCTTTGAGGTCAAAACGCGCCTCAAACACATGCCGCCCGCCACCGTGTGGAGAAAACAGCACCACATCCTGGTGCAACAACATAAGACACAACCCCCCTCTACCCTGGAGGGGGGCGGGGGATGGGGGGGGGGGGGGGGGCAACCCAGTGCTCAGCGTCCTACAAACTCAACTGACACTGCAGTAGGCAACTACAAACTTACACAAGTACAAATGTCCAATGCAGTATAGAGGTCTAGTATCATACAAATAGACTGCCTTCTACAACCTGTATATAGCATGGTACAAATATATAGTGCAGTATAAATATAAAGTCTGGTAAATATAGCACACGCGTATAGCGCAGTACTAAATATATATAAATATAGTTCAGAACAAACATATAGTGACGTACAAATGTCTAGTCTTGTGTGGTACAATTGGTACCAACATAATGTAGTACAAATGTACAGTTTGGTACAAATGGTACAGGTACTTCAAATGTATTGGGTGGCGCAAATGTTGAAAAAAATAAAAATCAATCCATTTAAAAAAAAATTGGAAAATTGTTCAAATACATGCTTAAAGCTGTTTGCTTCAACAAAGTTCCGATTTTTTTGGAGCTTTTGACGGCAACATTAGTTGGCCTCCTTGCCCTGGCCCTGAAGAAAGCATCTCTGGTCGGTCTATCTCGAGCACACGCGGCCGGCGTAGTAGGAACCGGCGGAAAGTTCAACGGCGTTTGCGTTTTCCGCTTCCCAGGCGCCAGGATGCAGAGGTCATACCAAAGCGTCGAGCGCGGCGACGAGCCGACGGCAGCGAAGATGGACGAGGGCCCCGAGAGGCGCAAGCAACGCTACGTGCGCAAGGAGGGCAGCTGCAACGTGGTTTTCCGCCACCTTCCCGAGGAGTGGCTCCTGTTTGTCACCGACATCTTCACCACCCTGGTGGAGATCCGCTGGCGGGTGATGCTGCTCATCTTTGCGCTGTCCTACATCCTGTCCTGGCTCTTTTTCGGGATCCTCTTCTGGGTCATCGCGCTGGCCCACGGCGACGTCCACGACCACAAGACGGCGCCGTGCGTCTACGAGGTGCGCGGCTTCACCGCCGCCTTCCTCTTCTCGCTGGAGACCCAGACCACCATCGGCTACGGTTCCAGGGGCATGTCGGAGAACTGCGCCGCGGCCATCGCGGTGGTGACCGTCCAGGACGTCGTCAGCTGCTTCATCGACACCTTCGTCATCGGCGTCGCCGTGGCCAAGATGGCCTCGGCCAGGAAGCGGGCGCAGACGGTTGGCTTCAGCAACTGCGCCGTGGTCAACCTCCGCGACGGCCACCTGTGCCTCTCCTGGCGGGTGGGCGACTTCCGCCGCAATCACCTGGTGGAGGGTACGGCGCGCGCTCAGGTGGTGCGCACCGACGCCCACGCCACCGGCAGGGTGGACGTCGCCTACCGGGACCTGCTCATCCAGCAGCCCGACATCGTTCTGGTGACGCCCGCCACCATCTGCCACCGCATCCAAGAGGGCAGCCCGCTGTACGGGATGAGCCCCTCGGATCTGCGGCGCTCCGACCTGGAGGTGGTGGTGTCCTTCACCTACACCGACGACAGCACGGGCACCCTGCACCAGACGCGGACCTCCTACACGCGGGACGACATCCTGTGGGGTCACGTCTTCCAGGAGATGATCCGGGCCGGCAGGCGGCGCTACACGGTCGACTACATGCTCTTCAACCGGACCGCCAAGGTCCTGGCGCCCGAGATCAGCGCCGAGGCGTACCGGCTCAAGAGGCGGCCGCGGCCCTCGCCGAGAGCCTCGCCGCGCCATCCTCGCCCCGCCGAGCTCTCCGGCCCCGCAAAAGCGCCGCTGGCGGACGCCCGGCGCCAACATCCCGCCGCGCTGGCCGATAGCACGCGTGCGGAAATGTAGCCCGGGCGCTCGATCGTATGCTTGAAAACGCCGACAAGTTAGCGGCCGGCACGCGGATGACTTTCAAGCGCATCATTCCATCCTTCGACGAGAAAATGCTTCCCACGACCTTCCTCCGGAAGACGCTTCCACCGCAAAACATCGACTAGATCTTTCCACCACAACCCCGACGGGAAAATGTCCGCGGCAATGTCCGACCGGAACCTTCGAGTAGAACTCGAAGCCAAAGCTTGCCTTCTACTTGAAGCCTCTGCTACAAAACCTCTGTTCGAGCCCTTGGCAAGGAAGCTCAATTGCAACCTCTTTCTAAGCACGCGCCAGCAAACGTCGACGAGACCCGCCTACTGGAACGGAGTCCAAACCATGACGACGTCAAAGCTGGAACGGAATCCAAACCATGACGACGTCAAAGCGAAAACAAGTGGATGTTTTGTGCATGTCGCACTAGCCCGTCAGCACGTTTCTGTTTGGTCTCTCAACAAAAGTACATTTGAATATTTCGCGGTGATCAAAATGAGGGTTTAGAAAGATTCTAATGAACAAGTGCAACTTTCATTGTGAAGCGAACAACAATCGCGTCTGTTGACACTAAATAAATCGCAGCTCAGTTGATGTGAAAACACCACTTGCGCGTGTGTGTGTGTGACCTTCTGTGTGTGTGCGTGTATGCATACGTGCAGGTGCGTGCATGTATGAGCGTGTGTGACAGCGAGATTGAGTGTGGGCCTGCTGCACTTGTTTGACTCGACGTTCAACGACCTGCAAACTTCATTCGCTCCACTGCGCCCCCGTGTGGCTCAGGTACGCACACACATACACGAGCAACGTGGAGAGCAGTTTGAGCGAAATATAGACAACACGTTAAAGCTCGTTCTCTCTCTCTCTCCCTCTCTCTCTCACACACACACACACACACACACCGCTTTCCTTTTATTAATAACATACCAGCGGCTGACGGAAATAAAGAACATTTCATTCATATTGATTTGAAAGGGACAATGCGCCTGCCTGCGTAAAGGTGTCAAGTTATAGCGCCCAACTAATTGTAGTCCCTGAACTAACTGGCAGGTGACATAAAAGATAGACAAGAAAATCCGTCCCTAACGTACAGGTAATCAACCGTCGAAAGAGCCCAAACGCAAGTAGCAAAGTGCTTTCACGCTCAGTGCTGCAGTTTCTGACAATTATTTACAAAGTATTTGAGGATTGACAGCAACAACAATAATCATCTAAGTCGAATCCTGCGAACTCGGTGTTGATATTTTCCGAATTATCCACGCGCATGAAGTAGAGAAACTTTCCGATTCTTATATTGTGACTTGGCCTGATGGCGCGCGTGCCTGCGCGCACACTCGGGCAGTATTTTCGGGAGCGCGCCAGACGACGGCGGCGGCGGCGGCGGCGTGGCTTTGGCTTTGGCTTTGGGTTGGGGCTCGTGGTCGGGGGGGGGGGGGGGGATTAGTGTGGGGGCGTGCCCGGTCCGCGCCTTGCGTTTAAAACGCTTCGGACCGGACCCGTCCTGCAAGACGCAGCGAACGCGGCCGCAGAACGCGCGCGCAAGTGCACGCACACTCATGCGGTTGCGGAGGACAGCGCACGGCCGGAGCGAGCGGATTTTACCTCCGTGCGCTGAGCGAGAGCAGCAGCAGCAGGCACCGAGGCGCGAGCCGCTCGACAAGCTCAACCTGGATCACGTTTGCCGGCCTTGACGTGCACCAGCAAACTTTTCCATCAGACTCCACCACCGTGAGTCCACACTCGCATGCAGCCTCTTCCTGAGCGTGCACGCGCGCACCTGTTGTCAACATTTGTCGCCGGCTTTTGTGCAGCATCGACACGCACGCGCACGCGCACACGCGGAGCTGGGCGAGAACGCGATGTGGCTACTAGTACACTCTTGGTCATCATCACTATATAGTAGGACAATTTAGTGCACTGGCTAGCGGAAGATACTTACTCCTACTACAAACCCATAGGCAAGAAATCGTTGTTCTTACCTCACTCATACCTCAACTCAAGTAAGTTGACTACCTTCAAAAGTAGATTGACATGACACTTTTCTGGCCATACATTGATGTGAAGTCACACTTTATTTGAGGCAACGTCAACGTGCCGGTTTGAAAGAGGTGCGTTTTTCCCCCCAGAAGTGATTTCCACCACCGTATGGCGATTCTGCGCGCTTGTACAACAACGACAACTTAGCGGTGAGGCAAAACCGCACGACAGCTGACATCCGAGTGCGATTAGTCGCGATGCGTTAGATGTTCACCGACGGCACGCGGTTGTCAACGAATGCACTTTTGGACCAGGAGTAACATCAAGGCGACGTACGCGTCGTGAAGACAAAGAGTCTCTACTAGTAAGAACAAGGATAGCAAATGCATTCCAATGATCGACCTTCAGCGGGGTAGCAAGGATACAATGGATCCATTGCATCTCTTTCTGACGATAGTAGTGAAGTGTTTTACGAGTGACTAGAAAGAGCGTTGTATGAAAACGGCCGAAGCCGGAACGAGATGGGAAAAAAAGCTCAAACGGCTTTCCGGCTCAAGCCGTTTGAGTGAATGACTTTGATGAGGGGGCGTTACACCCGCCTACCGGTCGGGCCGAGTCACGTTACAGTATGGTGCATGACAGTGGTTTAGTGGGAAGCTTTATTTACTGCTCCACCGGTACACCCAAAGTGGCACCGGCGGTGGAAAAAAACAGGACCGATCCGACACAGTTGTCCTCCTGGGGCGCCGTACGGGTGCCGCGCAAAGAGCGTACCGGCCCGTCGTCCTTAAGCTTGAGGCCGGAGTGACGCTCCATCCGAGTGCGGTCGAGCGGCGGCCGGGTCGCCGTGACGACGGCGCCTAGCCAACAAGCGTGGCGTGGCTCCCCGGGGGCCAGCCAGCCAGCCAGCGGAAAGCTCGCAGGGTTCGACAGTCAACGAGTCACCCGACCTCCGCTCGCTCCTGCTCACACCTAAAATAAATCGAGAATCGTTCGATTAGTTGCAGGTCGGCCACTGTCGCGCCAGAGGTTTGCCTTGCGCTGCCCCCGGGTGGCCGAGGTGCACGCGGCAAAAGGAGCGGCGCGATGGCCGATGAAGTGAAGCAAAAAAACCAGACCAAAACGGTTTCATTCTTTTACGTTCAATATATAACGTCACGTCCGGTTTTTCTAAAGGATATTATCGCCGAGTGCTATTTTCCGACATTTTCGGGGCGCTTGTCTGGAAGTGTCGATGGCAATTTGCGTTCCAAACGGCAATCGCTTTTCCGCTTGGGGTGAGGAGGCTAAACGGGGGACGGCGACCGAGCCATGCCACGAATAACAAAAAGACTCAAAACGCCGACGCCCGCACCAAAAGGTTGCTCCTTTCTGTAAGGTGGCAGCACAGCTTTGTCACTTTTGCCATCTCTCCACCGACGAGCTCCGTCCATTTGACTTCAAGGGAGCCTTCCATCTCCCTCCGCCGACGGCTCGGCCATTAATTCCATATAGGCTCGGTTCGCTCTTTGCCTCGGGTTTGAAAACGTTCGAGCGGGGAGCGTCGTCGCGGTCGTGGAATAGGAGAGGGCTTGGCGGAGTGATTTCAGAGCGCGCGACATCGGGGAGAGCATCCGCGCGACTTCCTGGTAGGCCCCAAGGCGACGGCTCCCAGACGGGGGCAGGCCCCGCCCCACAGTAAACAGCGAGAGCGGTGCGGGAAAACGCCGAAAGGGCGGCGGCGCGTTCCTGGCGGCGGCGCGTTCCTGGCGGCGGCGCGTTCCTGGCGGCGGCGCGTTCCTGGCGGCGGCGCGTTCCTGACGGCGGCGGCGGCGGCGCATTCCTGACGGCAGCGGCGGCGGCGCGTTCCTGACGGCAGCGGCGCGTTCCTGACGGCGCGTTGCTCTTCCTTTGCAGACGACGGAGCGGCCGCTCCCGGCGAGATCGGGCGGCCTCGTTTCCCGGGCGAGCTCGGTTCCTGGAGCGCTTCCAAAGTGTACCTGCGACGCCTCCCGCGCAAAGCGCGACTGTGGGCCCGGGCCATGGGCCGCCACGGCGGTACGGCGTCCACCGAGGAGGCGCGCGGCAAGGCGGCCAAGGGCTACGGCAAGCCGGCCAAGGGCTACGGCAAGGTGCGCACGCGTCCGCAGCGGGCGAGCCGCTTTGTGAAGAAGGACGGCCACTGCAACGTCCGCTACGTCAACGTGAGCGAGAAGGGCCAGCGCTACCTGGCCGACATCTTCACCACGTGCGTGGACGTGCGCTGGCGTTGGATGCTGCTCATCTTCTGCTCGGCCTTCCTGCTCTCCTGGCTCTTCTTCGCTTGCGTCTTCTGGCTTCTGGCCATCTTCCACGGCGACCTGGAGGCGCACGCCGGGCACAAGTGCGTCTCCAACGTCGGCACCTTCACGGCCGCCTTCCTCTTCTCGGTGGAGACGCAGACCACCATCGGCTACGGCTACCGCTACGTGACGGACGAGTGCCCGGCCGCCGTCTTCGCCGTGGTCTTCCAGAGCATCGTGGGCTGCGTCATCGACGCCTTCGTCATCGGCGCCATCATGGCCAAGATGGCCAAACCCAAGAAGAGGAACGAGACGCTGGCGTTCAGCCACAACGCGGCGGTGGCCATGAGGGACAACAAGCTGTGCCTGATGT
Source organism: Filicampus tigris (assembly GCF_054856515.1). Taxonomy (NCBI): domain Eukaryota; kingdom Metazoa; phylum Chordata; class Actinopteri; order Syngnathiformes; family Syngnathidae; genus Filicampus; species Filicampus tigris. The sequence goes on from NC_141235.1 coordinate 237,032, forward strand.
GGCGGGTGGGCAACCTGCGGCGGAGCCACCTGGTGGAGGCTCACGTGCGGGCGCAGCTCCTGCGCTCCCGCACCACCGCCGAGGGCGAGTACATCCCGCTGGACCAGACCGACATCGACGTGGGTTTCGACAGCGGCGCCGACCGCATCTTCCTGGTCTCGCCCGTCACCGTGGTGCACGTGATCGACGAGGACAGTCCCTTCTACGGCGTGGCCAAGCGGGACCTGCGCGCCTGCGACTTTGAGGTGGTGGTGATCCTGGAGGGCATGGTGGAGGCCACCGCCATGACCACGCAGTGCCGCGGCTCCTACCTGGCCGGCGAGATCCTGTGGGGGCATCGCTTCGAGCCCGTGCTCTTCGAGGACAACGGCTACTACAAAGTGGACTACTCGCGCTTCCACGCCACCTACGAGGTGCCCGGCACGCCGCGCTGCAGCGCCCGCGAGCTGGCGCGGAACAAGTACGCTGCGGTGTCCGCCTCGGGGTCCTTCTGCTACGAGAACGAGGTGGCCGCCGACGCCCGGGAGGACACGGACGAGGGCAACGGCGGCAGCGTGGGACCCGATGCCGCGCAGGACGCCGAGCGCGAGCGCGACGGCCCGCCGCTCGGGCGAGAGTCGGAGATATGAAGCGCGCCGACGGCCCTTGCGAGACGTGCCACCGCCGAAGGGGGCGTGTCCAGCGACGGTACAAGCCGAGGACGCCGTTGGCCGGCTGGCGTCGCGCCTCCTTGTTGTACTGTACCCCGTGCCGCTGCCGCACCTCTTCTCCGCCTTGCCCTCCTCATCCTTATTCATCGCCGCTTTCCTCTTGCCCTCCTTATTCCCTCACCCGTCCTCCATCTTTTTCTCCTTCTTGCTCTCCTCGTACTGCTCCTTTTCATCTCCTCCCCCCTCCTCCTGCAGCTGCTGCTGCCGCTTTCCCTCGATTCCTTTCCCTTCCTCTTCTCCCGGTTGTCCGTTTGCTCTATTCTTCTCCCTCTCCTCCTCCTTCGACTCGTCCTCCTCTTCTGCCTTTCTTCCTCGCCCTCCTTCTCCTCATCCTGCTTTTTCTCCTCTTCTTCCACCTGCGCCTCCATGTTCTACGACGGCGTGCCAAAGACTTCTCCGCAGTTACGATGATGACTAATATTCATACGGAACAATCACCGCGCTTCTTCTTTTGTTTTGCCAACGGTACAAAAAGACGTCTTGAGCTTTCCGTGTCTTGTCTTGTTCACCTTCACTCCCAACAAGGCGGCCTCCGCCAAGGCACTTTTGGATCAGACAGAATATTCACGCCATTTAAAAAAAAAAAAAAAAAATGTCTTTGGAGGATTTTTTTCCCCCCCAATTTCTTGGAATTTTCTAATAAACTGCGACATGCGTCCCTCGTGGAGGGCGGCAGAGAAAAAAAAAAAAAACCTCCATTCAGAAGAAATCTGCTCACAGTCCTCCAAAGTTTCACACTTTTGTACCAGTAATAATAGCAAATTACACTTCTTATTTTTGTATTACTATGATTTGTGTCTCATTTCATTGTGCATTCTTTTTTTTTTCTCAATAAAAACCTGAATAATGCCGTTTGTCCTTACTGAGTTGAAATATGGCAACAAACGATCCGGGGGAAGTGGCCCTTTGCAAATGGGCAGCAGCGCAAGGCGCGCCCGTGCAACGATCCTGCCGTCCAATCGGCCTCCTGACATGCGGCGCCGAGCTCAAGCGGTAAGCTCAAGTGCTCGGTAAGGCGCGTTTGGCAAGAGCAAGGGCGGCCAAGGACAAAGAAAAAAGCAAAAAGTCAAGTGGTTGCGCTTTGACTTCAGCTCAGCCATCACATTCAATCACCAAAATGAGCCGACTAAAACAGAGCCAATACAACATGCCAATAGAAACGCGTCACAATTCAACCCAGAACGATATAACGATTAAGCCGATAAGAACAAATGCAAAGGATGCCAAAACAACAACCAAGGGATCATCATAGTGCCAATAACAACGCAAAAAAACAAATGAAGACGGTTACGGAGGACGACTCGTAATGACGAAAGCTCATCGAGTTCAAACCGACTCAAAACGCAATGGCAAAAACAGGCCTTTGAGCTTCAAGTGACGCGCGACGCAAAGCCCGAAAAAGCACCAAAGTGTGCCATTGTTGTTGGGCCTTTGTTGTTGGGCCTTTCAAAACAGAAGCCTTTCTTTTCTTTTCTTTTCTTTTCCCTCTCTCGCCGCTTCACCGCGCTCTCACACGCAGCTTCTTTTCTCCTTTTGCCGTCATATCGGAACGTCGCGAAGCGGGAGGACCCGTTCGGGACACTTTCTGTCCGAAGGTCAAGCGTTGCGTGTGCGCGGGAACCACGACGGCGAGAGGCCCTCGCGGACATCGCTACTCAAACGCTCTCGCGCTCATGAGGGAAAAACGATTGGCTCCCATTCACCAGCGAACGCTCTCACACGTGCTGCCGGAAGGCCGTCTTGCACGCCATTGAAACGCTTTCACACAGGTTCCTTCAACGCTCTCACGTTGGCCACTGAAAGGCTCTGGCGCTCATCGCGCCCTTCCTCTCATTTTGGAGAGTCAGCCTCCCTCGCGCAAGTCATTGCGGCCGAGCAAAAGGCGACCGAAGCGAGACGCGCGCGTTGCTAGCTTGTTTTGCCCCGCCCGCGCCCTCTACGGGGAGTCGGCTCCGTTCCTCGTCCCTTCCCAAAGTCAAAGCGGATGTCAGCAAATGTCGGCTTTGGTCGACACGGCCGCCGCGCTTGTGGCCGCCCAGGCGCGCACGGCGCGGATGCTCGGCGGCCGCATCGAGTCGGCTCCGCTTGCTGCGCCCCGTTGGCCGTGAGCTTCTTTTGTGTGTTGACAAGCGCAGAAACAACAGCTGAGCACTTTTGCTTTCTCCACTTGCAACTTGACATTTGGATCAAGTTACTGAAAAGAGCAGGGCACAAAACGACCCCGGCCGATACGCAAGCGGCAGCGGGTAGCGCCGGCTAGCGGCGGCTTGTCATGTTCTTGCGGTGCTCTTGATGCTCGCTCAGCCGGCGTCAGTCCAACAAAGACTCTTGAGCACGTTTTGCCGACGCTCCGTCCCGGCGCTCCGGCTGATGCGGAAGGCAGGCCAGGCCGTTTGCTGATCTGACGCTCTTTGGCGCGGTGGCTCGACGGGAGCTCGCGCCGGCGGCTCATCTGCTCTTTCATTTCTTCATGGGTGCAAATTTCAACATTGACGGCGGAACGAAGGTTGTCTCGGTCGATGTAATCGGCTGTTGGACGCAGACTCGTAAACAAAGTTGCCGTGTCTTTCCGGTGGCGCCGGTCCCTCCGGCGAGCGTTCTGACCGGCCGCTGCGACACGGCGACCACAACGTCATCGTCGTCGTCGTCGTCATCAAGAGTGTGATTAGGACTCAGACAATGGCAGGAAGTCTTTGGCTTTCCCGCCTTCCCAGGCCCGGCCGGCCTCGTCGTTATTCCGGAGGCCTCTCGGCCAGGTGTCGTATTGCTTGCGGGCCGGCCCCGCCCCTTCCTGCCACACGCACCCAAACACTTTGGGCGTCTTTCACATGGCAACCAGGCGCTAAAAGCGGACGCGGGTTAAAAGCGCTTGTCGCGGGCCGTCGCGCCCTTTTTCCCCTCGCAGCTGCTCGGACAACTGTGGCGCTCGGGTGGAAAAAGTCAACTGTGGGAAAGCCCAGCCGGCGTGATGATGATGATGATGATGATGATGATGATGATGATGATGGTGGTGATGATGATGATGATGATGATGGCAATCATCTTCATCATCACCTCAAATCTGCTTTCCATTGGTTAGATACTCATAGCTGTCTTTTTGTTGTTTTGAATATGACAAACAACGTCTGAAAGAATTGCACCGTTTTTTGGATGACTTTTATTCCCTTCAAAATATGACTTGAATATGATCTCAGGCAAATATGACGATTCCCAATACATTTCCCCACAAAAATGACCTTCTTCCCGTGATAAAGAAAAGAAAAAAAAGAATCCAAGCTTCTGGTCATACTGCCTCTTTCCTTCTCCGCTGCTCGGACAAGTGAGCGTGCGCGGGTGGAAATAGTCAAGTCAAGGGTGGGAAATGCAAAGATGAAGAGCGCCATCATCATCATCATCATCATCACCCTACCAATCTGTCAAAGAGCTGCAAGACTGTCTGCTATAAACTTAACAACTCACCTGACACGAGCACCATCTGCCGAGTTTGTAAAATGCTAAGCGTTAGCATGCTAACACACAAACAGCAAGACAGAAACCCGAGAAAAGGAAAAAGGCACAACGAATCGATTCCGACAAATGTACGACTTCAAGGAGAAATCAATATTCATTGGTCTCAAATGGGAGTGATCGATAGGCTCAACCTGGATTAGATGTAGACAGAATTGGAGTTCAGGTTTTGGCCCTGCAAAGTGCATACACATGCACATGGCAATTGGAGCCCAAATCCGACTGGATTGACGTGCCTGCGCGTGGGCAATGGGAATGCCAGATTGGATCCAGTCTGGATTCAATGAGGCTTCCCGCTTCAGATTCGAACCGTGCACACCTGACAAATTTGGTACGGATCCGATCAGGTTTCAGAGACCAAAGCGCCCCATCATACGGAACGGAATTATCGGTGTTCAAACCTGGATTCAATTTCTATCTCCTGACCCAGTGCACACGCCGCCTTTTGTACAAATTGGTTCAAGCCTGGATTGAATTTGGCTTCATGTTGCAGCTTCTGACCCCAAATACACAAATTGGATACCATTGAAGAGAGACGTAAGGAATGGGATGCGTGTCAGGGCGTGCGGGCGACTTCAACGGGATTTGCTCTTGGGTGTAAATACGACAAGCCGCTGACGAGGAAGCACAAAGCCGTCGAGCGGCTCAACTCGTTGCCTCCCGTCAGCCTTGAATATTTTCCACCTTTGACAGCTGCGATCTAAATTTACGCCAGTGGCAGGAAAAACATTTGGACATCCTGCCGTCCGCTTCCTGTCACAGTGACCTCCACGTGTGGAAAACAAGGAGGACGTGGAGGTCAGAGGGAAGGCGGGACGCTCCCGCCACCTGCCGTCTTCACGTTCCCACGTGACAAGGACAGGCGGGACGACGGCGCGCGTGCGACGGCGCGCCTGCGACGGCGCGCCTGCGACGGCGCGCCTGCAACGGCGCGCCTGCGACGGCGCGCCTGCGACGGCGCGCCTGCGACGGCGCGCTCGCTTCCTGACGATTCACGTCCAAACAAAAAGCTGACTCAAACTGTGTGGAACGACTCAAACGTCCCACTGGGATCAAGTGTAGTCAAAAAGTATTTTTTCACACAACCTTCATTTGAACATCCTAGCTGATATCGTAGATACACTTGAAAAAACACACACGCACCAAAAAAGACGATATGTTTGATGGACACCACTTGTGGCTGAAGAAAACCAGTTTGGCGCGTCTTTGCAGCTAGCATGTATTCCAACTAAGAAGGCAACTAACAATTATTGGAATCATCGGTCTTCGGTCAGTTATTTTGTCGATGAATGAATGAATGGTTGCTATTTTTTTAGAAAACATTTTGGAATTCCCATCCCATTCTTCAAAAGCGGCACACGATTTCAAATTGACAGGGCAGAAAAGAAACAAACAGAAGTGAGATTCGGTTATGTCAGAAAATCGGCAAAAATGTTCAGCGTTGTTTTCTGAGGTAAAAGCGCATATTTGCAAATGTTTTATTTTAGAAAAAAACACAAATTATTTGTCTGACTTCATGGAGGACTACAGAAATCGAAGATACGATAGGATGAAATCTGAGCATTTGGACAATTTTAGATTTCAATCAAAGATCCAAATAATTATTGATTAAATGAGTCCAAATAATTATTGATTAATGAGTTGTCGATTTCTTGTTGCACCTCGTCTGCTTGTGTGCAAGTTTTTCGGAACTTGCGCGTGTCCTTTGTCAGCCTGCTGCTGACTGGAAAGGCTTGACCTTTTTCCGGCGGAAGTCGACCTCCGTGGAGGGGGAGGGGGAGGGGGAGGAGGAGGAGGAGGAGGAGGAGGAGGAGGAGGAGGAGGAGGAGGAGCCGGGTCGGGGCGCTGCCGGCCGGGATTCCACAACAATCGCCGGAACCATCTGTGGCGGGCCCTGCGCTCACACCTTTTGGACCAGACGGAACTACTCGCAAAAAGGTTGGCAAAGCGGGCTTGTGGGTGACACTTTTGTTTCAAGCAGGTGTCCGACTCGTTTGAGTTGCTGGGCCACATTCGCCCCAATATGACCTCAAGTGGGCCGGACTTTTTAGCACGCCACACAGGACTATCCCGCTACTGCGCTTGGTTGTTTTGGGGGCTGAAATGTTGTCATTTGCAAATTGACACCACCGAGACACACAACGGGTTCGAGTCGGAAACAGCCGAGGCTTTTTCAAGGCGGCCGGTTGCTGGCGACCTCATCCAACCAGGTTGGAGAAGGCGGGCCAAGGAGGGCCGTGACGTCCCTGCCGTCCGATTGGCCGACAGATGGCCGCCTTTCCGTAAGCGATGCCACAGGGAACTCTGCTGCGCGCGCCCATTTCCTGCTTTCAAGCGAGCGTGACCGGTCCTAAAAATCCCGCCGATACAGGACACGTGTTGGCGTTGACAACGATACTTCACCACCTTTGCCATTTCATAAGCGCGACGCTTGTGGTAACAATTTTGGCGAGCGTCCATTCGAGCGAATGCACCGTCTTTGGCTTGATTATATCCAAGCGATTGACGCAATGTCAGTCAAGGAACACGCAGGTTGCTGCAAAAAGCCGACGAGCTCAACAGTCAAGACAACAATGCAGATATATTAAAAGATTTTGTTGCTGAAAATGTCGCTGGTGTTCCGGTTTTGTTGTTGTTGTTGTTGTTGTTCTTTGTCCTTCTTCTAACTTTTGTTCTTCTTCTTGCTCACGCTATGGCTTTGATTTGGATTTTTTGTCATTCTTACTCGAGTTTAGATTTTTGTTCTTCAGGAACCTTCTTGAAGTCCTAAACACACATGAAAGTTTTCAAGGTCATTATTTAGCTCGACTTGTGACACATTTGAGCTAATCTGAGCTACAGGTTCTGTTGGACCAAACATCCACTTCCTGTGTCTAACATCCACTTCCTGTGTGTGCACCGCCAAATCCTCCTCCTCCTCCTCCTGATTATAATTAGCCACTATGCTTTAGTTTGATCCCGGTGAACACGCTGACCCAAAACTAATGACGACATTCTAAGTCTAACGTTAATAATGGCGCCGTTTCAACATGGAGGCAGGTGGCCTCAGCACGAGCACCGCCGGGCTATTTGCGGAGCAACAAAACAAAGCAACGTGCACGCGCCCGCCCACGCACACGCACACGCACACACACACACACACACACACACACACACACACACACACACACACACACACACACACACACACACACACACACACACACACACACACACACACACACACACACACACACACACACACACACACACACGCCTTGTGGTTTCCAAGCAGGTCTTCACCAAATGAATATTTATATATACTGTCTGTGGCGGTGACTCGAGATTGCCACGAACATTAGGAGGTGTTCTCGATTACCCACTAGTGAGCATTTTTAATGAGTTACAAGCAGCATCAATTAGCTGCAAACATTAGCATGTGCCATCAGTAGGCTTCCCTTCACTTAACATTTCGGGCAGCGTACAGGAAGTGACTTGCAGACAGGAAGTGACTCTAAAACAGGAAGTGTTTGAGTGTGAAGAAGACACGTCAAAGTTATGAGCTGTATGCAGGACGTTCACAAGCGCACACAACTCATCAACGTCTACATCTACATCCTACATCTGTACATCAGTGACGCATGCTGGGAAACTACACGCACACAATTCAGCTCTATTGCACCTAAGTACAGTAAATGCTCTTTTTAGGACTAAAACATCAGCCGACAGACTGAGAAAGCGTTTATCTCAAAGCCGTTCCCTTTCTGAATGTAAACATGGACTGACAGCTATCCGCATTTGCACTGACACTTTATATGCAGACCAAAGTCCATACCATACCAACATGCATGCGTGCACGCAGGCACACACTCAGACTTTTATTTTGATGCGGTGACATTTTAGGGTTTCCCTTTTAATCTCATTGTGCTGCTGTGCAATGGCAACATTCTGATTCGCCGTATTTTAGACTCTTTTGATTATGATGGTACTTGCAGAGTGAACAATTGACTTTTTTCTTGGTTTCAAAGTTTGAGAAACACTCACCCTACGTCATATATCCGAGCGACGACTCTGCTCCGGTGTTGAAATGCAGACTTCCATCTGGGGGCGGACAGAAGATACAATCAGGTTCAGAAAATAGACCAATCCTAACCCTAATTTGCTAATCTTAACCCTAATTTGTGGGGAAGGCAACTCAATTTGATACAGCACTTTAACAAGAGAGTAATGGAACTTGGAACTTGGATTTATTTGGGGACTTTTTTGCAAAAGACCTGAAGAGAAACTAACTCGTGTATTTTTGCCTTAAACATCTCAGGATGCTGGCCACCTTTGCTAAAATGGGCTACATCCTTAGTTGAACAGATCTCTCACTTCTAACCCTGAAATGAAATGATCAACACAAATAATACAATCAGAACTTGGTTCCGTTTTTTGTGTTTTCTTTAAGAAAAAAAAAACGCAAACGTAAATTATTTTAGGAGGGTGAACTCGTCCCTCTCGCTGTCATAAAAGGAGTGACATGGCACAACAACTAACTTGTCTTTGAAATTGAAAACAGTGGACAGAGGTACTCTCCAACCACCTGAAATGTTTTCTTAGCTTAAAAAATCAGTCTGCTAACTCCTACCTTACAACATACTGTAAACAGTGGCACACGATTAAGTGAAAAAAAGGAGGCTTGAGAATGACAAGTGTGCTGCTATTGCATGGTCGAAGTGAAGAAATGTGCCACACATCTGCTTGAAGATCGTACTTACGCCAAATCACTAGAAGACAGCGCTGGCCTGGCGAGAGGTGTGCTAGCGATTAGCTTTAGCTGCAGCAAAACGATTTTGGAAGCATTTGGTTGTCAGTGTTTTTGTTGATATTACGCTTCACCCAAGTACTGGTTTGACACTTTTCTAGCTTAGCCGTACAAAATGGCATAAAAGTCAAAAATTCTGACCACTCAAATTTTCGTGTCAAATGAGCTAGGCACGTCTATCAAAACCCCGCCCAGTGTCGTCAGGAAAGCGCAACATGCTAGCATTGGCGGCTAACTGATGCTTAGTTTGGCAGCGAAACGAATGAATCTGTCTTCGTCAGTGTGACAGCAGAAGAATGCCCACTGCACTGCCAGAAACAAAATTCCAAGTATTTTCCGGGATTAAAAAAAAAAATATATATATATTTTAAAGAAATGTCTTGCCCTTGAAACCTTCCATACAGTCGGTGACAAGAAGCTGACTCAGCACGTTTGCTGTTGACGACTATTTCTTTGACGGAAGGAAGCAGGAAGTGATGAAAAAGATGAATGGGTGGGAATTCTGTGTGTTTATTTTCAAGTACGCATGTGTATTGTTGTTTTTATTGTGTGTGTGTGCGTGCGTGTGCGTGTGTGAGTGTCTTCAGAGGATGTTGTTGGACGTTTGGATCCTGTTTGTTTCCCCTTTCTCAAACGCAAGTGCACACATTGAGCAACACAGTCCTCTGCCTGCCAGAGGGGGGCGCCAAGGGCCAGGGCACCTCTTTTCCCGCGCTAACGTCAGCATTGTTGCCAATTGGCAAGGACGATGCGACTAGAAAGAAGGCCGGATGATGTCATGTTTCGGGCATTCTCCCCAGGGAGCCTCGTGATCCATGTTGAGCAGCTGTTGCTACTCAGCGCCTCCTCAGGTTCCTGCTTTTATTAAGTCGGTTGTGCTTACGCGTGTGAAGGTCGACACGTGTGTTCACCTCAACGTCACACAAACAAACACACATGCGTGTGCTCAATGTAGGTTGTGAGGCCGCCCTGGTATCTGTTATTGATGGTACATTTTATCAGTTAGCTACCAACTTTAGCATGTGTCTTTATACATGGCAACAAACATATCTATATATAAATGTGTGTATGTATATGTATATATATATATATAAATGTGTGTATGTATATGTATATATATATATATAAATGTGTGTATGTATATGTATATATATATATATATATATATATATATATATATATATATATATACACACACACACACACACACACATTTATATATGTATTAATGGACTAATAGTGGTCCATTACTTGCCGCCACAAGAGGTGAAGCCACTGGCAGTCATCTTACGTTGCCACACGAAGAGCGCCTAACTTGGTCGTCCAGGCGCTGGTGAGCGAAGTCTGAAATCCTGTGATTAAATCTCTTGCGCTCAGTCCGAGTCCACTTTGTCAGTTCCAAAGCTAAGCAGTAGCTCCAAAGTCATATGGAGGGGGCATGTCCAACTGTTTTCTCTTTTTTTTTTTTCCCCCTCTCTTTTTCAAAGGCCGCAAAAAAACAAAACAAATCAAAGGGCTGCAAGAGACATTTTGATACTTTATTGAACACACTCAAACCAATCCATCCGTGTCAAGCTGACGTGTCGAAGAGCCTGTCGATCATGTCCTCTACCTCCTCCGGACGGTACTTGTGGTACTTCTCCGGGTTCTTGGTGAACGGCAGGTTGGCGCATCTATAACCCAAGGCAATCACAAAGCAAAAGGACTTTCGTTGGAGTAAAAGAGAGCATACACAGTGTTTGTAATAAAATGTAAACTTATGTTGTTTTTTTTAAACTACGTTTTTCAAAATATATTTGTAGGTGTGTGGAAAAGGGGAAAAGTAAAAACAAAACAAAAAAGGATTCAGAAAAAGTGCACAAAAAACCCCAAACAAGTGTTATAGTGCGGATTTGTGTCAAGAGTGATTTTAGTGCGAGCAACGTAAAAATGATTAAAACGAAAAAAAATCTGTAAAAATTCAGAGTGAAAAAAGTAGGCTCTGTGTAAACTGTAAAATGTGTAAAAATAAGGGAAGGGAGGGGAAGGGCCACTTCTTTGGCCATCACATCCACTGAGCACATATACGTTCACCCATGGACCGCTTTCTCTGTACTTGTGCTCAAGATGTCCAACAAAAATATGCGGCATTACTGACTTGAAGACAAAGATTTCTGATGCCATCGCCGCCATTGTTGATCAATCAGTGAACATGGCAAGAAATCGAGTACCGTCTTGATGTGCTTCGCGCATCTCATTAAATAAGAACTCATTCGGTACCAGACTTTTTCAGACCCATTGTGAAATGACATGACATATGTCACTGGGATGAGGTCGTTTTTTTTAAATCAAACAACAACCGCTTGTTCCGATAAAACAAATCTGGTTGGGATGTCTTAACTGCCTTTGTAGTCAATTCTTAAAATTGTGAAGAGACTTGATGGACACCCTGTGTTCATATTTGTCGTCGGTTTTTTTTCTCTTTTGAAAGAAGTGCATGTGTGCATGCGTGCGTGCACCTGTGCAGGAAGCCGGTGTAGGCGTGCGCGACGGCTCTCTTCTGAGCCAGTCGGATGAAGTCTCGCTGCTCCTTGTCAGGAACGGCCCAGCCCTTCTGGATCTTGCACAGCTCCTCCAGGCCCTCGTTGAAGCCCTAACACACGCGCGCGCCGCCGTCACGCACACACGCACGCACACAAATCCGCTCGCTGTGCTGACCTTGAACTTGTCCTTGATGACCTGCCGTTCTTTGTCCTTGAGCTGAAAGAAGACAGCGTGGGTTACCATGGCGACGCCGCATCGGAAATATATGCGTCGAAGGGCGAAGGCGCGGCGCGGCGCCCCGCGCTGACCTTGGCGCCGGGCTGGAAGGCGGGAAGGTTTCGCTCGGTCAGGTGCTCCGTCACTTTCAGCCAACTGAGAAGAGCAGAAGACGTCGGAGCACGCTCGCTCGAGGAAATGAAGCAGGACCACGACAGCCAGGAGGAGCGAGCGGAAGAGGAAAAGAATGAGGAAGAAGCGAGAGGAGGAGAAAAAGAGGACGAGGAAGATCAAAGACGAGGAGGATGACGAGTACCTGCGTTGGTAATCGTGTATTTGCTGCTCGATGAGTTCTCGGTACAAACTCTCGGCCCGCTTCTGAGTCACCGTCACCAGCTGGATCAGCTCCGACCTGCGCGCGCACGCACGCACGTCATCACACATAAGCGCACACGCGTACCCCATAAGTCGGTCACGTGATGTTTGTGTCGCTCTGACTTCTCGAGAGCCTTGAGGATGTAGTTGTAGTTGTTGTGGAGGAAGATGGCTCTCAGAGCCGAATCCTCGTACACTTTGGACTTGCTGAGCAGGTTCAGCTGAAGGTTCCCCAGGACTTTACCTAACACACAAACGCGCACGTCAGGCTGCGCGTGCGTACGTGCGTGCGTGCATGCATACGTGCGCGCGCGCGTACGTCCGTACAGATGTACGTGCTGAGGAGGCGCTTGTTGAAGTCCGACGTGTAGCTGCTGGACGAAGAAGTGGACTCTGGCAAACACACACACACAGCATGGGTGTTACGCTTGCCATGGTAACAAGCAAGTGCGCTCATTCGCCATGATCCATGTTGCTGCAGAACCACAAAAAGCCTCTGAGGGGCGTGCTTACCTCGGGGGTCTAAAGGGATATTGTAAGTATCCCCCAGCACTAAAATGGGCGCACCCAACCCGACAGACAAGAAGAAGAAGAAGACGATGTTAGTGTACAGGAAGTAGAAACATCAGCAGGGAGCGGGCATAGTGTCATGGCTGCCCCTCAGACAGGACAGGAAGCGGCATGTGACAAAGCAGGAAGCGGAAAGACACAACACGTGGCCAGTTTGTGGACGCAGGCGAGCGCCAGACTTTTGATGGAGGTTGACGCGCACGCATTCCTGCAGCAGTGCGCACCTTTGTCCACACGGGGGCAGCAGAGGGTGGATGCTACGGCGCTAAGGTGCTAATGCGC